>NC_134573.1:120581852-120714352 GCF_050947875.1 Dermacentor variabilis
AAATTGGGAAATTTTTTGAGCATAGGATGCTGTCAGCTTGTGCAGTACAGAGGTAATTGGAAATCGATGGAAAAGAGACCTTCGTTTTGCTGTGAACTTAAAAAAAGGTTGATGGTGATGTTAAGCATGAGAAGAATAACCTTGAGTAAGGAGGGCACAGACGGAAAAACATTCCTGGTCCCTTCATGCTACTGTACGTCATGTGTCGTCTGTGCCAACTTAGCGTAGTTTTTTTTGCTTTGCCTGTCATTACCATTGCATTGTGCACTTTCCCTTTGCTTTTGTGATTGTTGCAACCACGTTAATAAAACGAAGCATGTAACCGCTATTGTACAGCTTGGTTATTAACAGATTATGCTACTTATTTGAGTAATAGTTAAGAATTACCTTTGCGGCCACTAATCGAAAATTTAGTTTAAAAGTGCAAGATGACATGTAACTTGCATGGTATCCTTGTGCGTAAAACTGAAGCGAAGCAAATGTTTGGAGGTCAAATTGTTTTTCTTTTAACATTTCTATTGCTAAACTATGGTCCATAGAGTTAATATAACTAGATCCAGAGGCAAAGCGCCCCGTAGAGCCCATGCATCGAAATTGGTAACCACAAGGGAGCCCCCACATTACTACGTACGGTACTACACTGGGCAGGCATGCAGGCACAGCCAATGAGATGTTATTCAGATGAGATGTGCAATCAATGCAATCCCGAGTGCCTCTCTGTATGGTGGCGCCACCTAGGTCAGGCACCTTTAAACACATAAATTTTTCATAGAAATTTTATAAGTAGCCATCAGACCTTTCTGAAAATTATCCAGAATGAGTTTTTCTCTTTGTTTACATGTACGTGCTATGTGTAAATATTTGGTTTTATATAAACTTTTTAGTATTTGTAATGTTGCAAGACTGTGAGGTACCAACATGGCGGCGGCGTTACGGTTGCCACTTTTTTCGCCCAGCTTTTCCTCCTGAGTTCGTATATAACTCCGCCATTGTCCCAGTGGGATCTCTCTTTGTGAGCTCTATAGCTGTAGTGACTGTAAGCTTAGCTGCATAAGATCTGTTGTAATTGTAGTGTTGTAGCGAAACAAACCTTGCTAAATTTGTTGCAGACGCCTTTTCCATTGCAAGTCTGAACTATTTTAACATTTGCAGTCTTTATGCATTGTATTAGTACATTAGGTCAACCATTACTACTAATTGTGTGTGCTATATCTGGGGCTCCTTCAAGGTTGCTAATTTGTAAAAGGGGTGTTAATGACATAGCGCAATGACAAACCTTCAGAGCTGCTAAGCAATCAGTAGAACTTGTGCTTCCGCTTAGCAAAATTGATGGTGGCAAAAATGGCTCCCACTTCAGATCGAATTGTTCTGATGGCTACGCTCTCTCTACTGTATAGGTTGGCAATACTGTAGAACATCATTGATGTGATCCCACTACATACAATTTCCCGGCACCAACGTTCCCAATCAATAACAGAAAAAGATGACCCACTTGAGTTATGCTTATTTTTTACCGGTTCATATGTTCCCGAAAAACACGATCTCTCAGCGCCATCGTTCGCTACATTGCTGAACTGCAGTCACATGATACATTTTCCAGCCGTTAGATCCCACGTAAACAAGAAGAGGCGCGAGACTTGCGCACTCGAGAATAGTGTCCATCCACCCACCCGTGTCACGTGAAAACGCCGGCACACTCTCTGTTTCTTGTTCCAGCACCTGCACATCTCCGTCCAGGTCATCGCACGCCACGTTCACAGCTATCGCTGCCACCCCTATTGCAATAAGCATCTTCACCTATCTGTTTCACAGTACATAGGGCACAGTGCCATTGGAAGCGTACTGCATGCTTTTAGTAGGCCATAGCCCTAATGCGCTGCCATTTCCTTCTTCAGGAGGCACGATGATAGTGTCATGTTTCACTCCAGTGGCATCAAGCATGGCCCAACAGCTCGATTTCGTTTTGCATTCCTGTCGCAGTCTTAAAACATTACACAATAAGAAAACAGAACTTGGCGCGGGCCAGCGAAGCCCCCACCAGCTCAACGCACGTCGGCGTCTCGTGCCTCGTGTCGCAACAATTCGCACAATGCTTCGCATTAAGTAGATGTCAACCACAGTTGAGTCTGTCAATATTTTTGGTTACGGTGGATGGTACATTCTCCCGGTTAGTACGTTTTTCTGGCTCTTTCCCCCCCCCCCCCCATAACATATGAATAGGGTTATACTGTAAATGGGAAAATTGGGCTTCACTTTCTCTCGGCTCACCTGAAGCGCTATTTGTGAGTGCCTAAAGCACCCAGTTTGCGAGATCTTTGGTTGATTCTGACATTTGTACTCTTGAGACGCTTTGGCATAGAAACAGCAGGAGGTGCGTTTGAGGATTGTCTCCTCTTGGGCAGGTTTGACACTGGGAACCAGATGCCACCCTGTCTTCTAGCAGTTTCTTTGTTTCGACTGTCCCAAAAAATGCTTGCGTTTAACATACGTATGCTGCTGGATGATTAACTGTCTAGTGTTTTGTTTTCAATCCTTCAGGCACTAGGTGCTTTAATGCTTGAAATTGCTTTGCCGGGCCTTGCAAGTCCTTAAGAATCCTCTCCAAAATTGTTTTTTACACAAAAAGGCTGCTATGAACCCTTTTGGTGGGTGTTTGTTTCAGTGTGCTCCAGTGGCTTTCATGTGGGCTTTTTAAAGCTTTTGATCAGTGCAATGTATCAGCCTAGCTAAACCTAGCGTGTGCCATTAGCATTCTTTTAACTTGCATCCATGCAGTAGCATTTAGTTTTTATTAACTGCCTTTAATATGCGTGTGTGTGTGTGTGTTGGTTAGCATGGCGACAGTGCTTTTTTTTTTTCCTTTTCCCCCTCCCTCGGCAGTGGACCAAGTTCAGCGACTCCCCTACTAGCACTGTGTCATCTCCCAGCATGAAGCCGGTGAATTTCGATTTCTCCACGGCCTCTGTTGAACAGGTTGCAGCTTCTGTGCTTCTTATTGGCATTTAGAAGGGGTGAGGGGGTGCACTGTGCGATACCGCCATCATTTGGTCTGTGCTTGTAGCGTGTGCGCATGCAAATAGTGCAGCAAGCATTGCAAATCATGCATGTTTGTCTCTTTTGTCTTCTTTGTTAAAGCTCTTGCTGTAAACTTGGTTGCTGGTTTGTGAAAGGAAACACACTCATGAGCAAACGTTGGCAAAAAACAATAAAAATTAATCTCTTATAGCACTGGAATGGCTTCAATACATGGCATTGATTGAACAGGCTGTACTACATGTGCCACATTATTTCAGACCGCAGGCCGAGGCTGCAAAGAGAAAAACAAATTTCATGTCACCATTGATCTCCAAACTTTTGCTCGTGACTGTACATTGAGAACTAATGTGAAAAAGAAGATCTGGGGCCTAGTTCATAGGTTTTTAGTTGGCTCGCCAGATTCTCCCTAATAATGTGTTAGTATCAGGATTGGCCAGTGCCTGTTCTTAAATATACAGTATAGCTTACAAACTGCTTTGTAGATACAGGCGACATTTTCTTTTTTTTTTCACGAATGTACATTGTCCACATTCTGTAAATTTGACAAAACTTGCTGAAGAATTGAAAATTTTTAATTCATTCTGCAGCAGTACACTTTTCATGATACTGAAGGCAGAAGAAATGTGATGAAACTAAATTTTTATTGGTCAGAAATTATTGGCACCTAAATGTGGCCACTTACTGACAAATTAGTAGTAAAACAGGAATTTAGTCGCTTGCTTTCCATCTTCAGACATTGTATTTTAAGATCTGGTACCCAAACAGCAGGACCATCAGGACACTGGAAAACTGCATGGGCTTAAAGGAATAACTGCCTCGCAATACAGTTGTAGGCAAGATAGTTTACGAAATTTGACTCCTCAGTAATCCAAGTAACAAACATTTAACCAACAGCCAAATTTGTCAACTTTTGTATTTGTTCATTTGCTTTTTATGTCTTTCTTTTGGTATATTGCATCATGCTTTTAAGCATTGCACATACGACGGGCCCTCTCCACGACTGCTCAGTTCACTTTGCCGCGTGGCAATTGACTTGATTCGCAGAAGAACACAAATGCCTGGCAGCCATGCATGCTTGTGGGTGTCGTCACGGGAACCGTGTGAACATTTTTCACCCTGTTAAATTTCACTGTGTGCATGCCTGCTGATTTGTCTCTACCGTCATTTGGCTGGCATAAAACATTTGCGGGAAAGCAAGCTTGGAACTTTGGGAAGGGTCTGTTTCTGTTAACTGAGCAGCCTATCCTACCTTTTTGCTGATTCTTCTTGGGAAGCCTGCTGCATAAATGTGTGGTATATTGGTGCATAAGGCACAGTGGTTTCTCTATTCAGAGGAATGTTTGCACTTGCATGCCTACTGGTGAAGGGAGCTAGTCATTGCAAATTAGCATTTGTTGGGTTAGCTTTTGTTGGCGATGCCGCAGTATGCGTTTGTGTACCGAGGCTGCAGTTCTGTGAAGTGACTGAATATACGAAGTGCCTATATGCTATGCCATGTGGCCGTGAAGTTGGTTGATTTTGTGGAAAAGAATTTCGCACAAAACTTTTTTTCTTCTTTTGCTGTACTTAACTAGCTATGACCAGCGCAGCAGAAAAACCTCATAGAAGAAGCTCAGTGAAAACCAGGGGCTGTGAATGTAAACAGTGCAAACAAAGTGGAGTTCTTATGTCAGCGTGCTCAAAAACATAGAATTTAGGTCATGAATTTTGCAGAAATGTATGTGCTTTGTATACCTGACCAGCATCATACCCATATTTAATGTGAGACAATAGTACCTGCAGCATTGATGTGGAGGCAGACATGAGTACTGTTGCTGAAGCAAGCATTAAATGTAACTAAATAAGGGTGGATTGTTAGCAAACTAATCTTAATAAAGAGCAAATAGCAGACTAAATTATTATTCAATTATTAACAGTAATGTTTGTCATACCAGTCTTTAATGACATTTTGTCATTAAACCTGCATATTTTAGCACAAGTACACAACACCCAGCAAGTAAATGACTCGATTTTGAAAATTGCCTTTTACAGAAAACGCAGTAGTATATTTCTATGAATAGGGCCCATAGCAGTCAGTTCTGCGTGGCTTAATTTGCTCCCTGTGCCTTTTTAAAAAAAATGACGGAAGGCAGGCACTTTGAAGACCTTTGAAAAAATGTTCATCAATTGCATAATGTGTTGATATTTATGTACCAGCTCTGGTCATTCAAAAACCCTTCTCAGCTGCACTTGCAGTTATGGTGGGTGACCCTGCCCGTTCCCTCTCCCTCTCTGGGTGCTTGTGCATGCAGGATCCCAGGATACTGCACCCAGTTGCTCGTCGCGTGTCGCCCGACGGGCATGCCCTCCCCTACAATGAGCAGGACAAGGCAGGCCTGTCTGCGGGTATGTACACATTCGCCTTGTGTGGAGTTTACTTAACCCCACGAACCCTAAGCATATCTTGCATGAAAGAAAATTTTAAAAACTTCTTGCCTCTGTTTCTTGCCATGTAGAGTACATCTGTACCAAAAAACAAAACAAAAATGTTTTTGAGTAAATAATTAGTATAATTAGTTTTCTGAACTTCCCAATACTGAAAGCTCGATCTAGCATATGAAACAAAAAAATGATATTACTTATTAGGTTTGCGTTAACTCTCCCACGCTTAAATAAGAGTTTCGCAATGTCAAGTTGGGTGTATCAAAAATTATACTTAGGCAGTTTATTGTTAGAGCTGCTGGTGTGACATTTTTTTACTTGTCATTTTCTTACGCTGGCTGGAGGTCCACACCGTCCTAATTCTAAAAAAGATACTGGCAAGTTCCACATGTTCCAGAAGAAAGTATGAATGGCACTCAATCTTTTTCATGGAGTGCCGCTGGGCATAGAATGCAACACTGGAGATATTACGTGGCCAGGTTTGCCTTGTAGACAAGGGCTTTCCACAAACGGCATCCGAATCCCGGTTCTGACGTCTGCTTGTACGGATCTTTACAGTTGGAATGTAAATGCGGACACGGGTTTTAAAGCTATCTTTAATTGCTTTAGAATCAAAGTTTATAAAATTTGCCATGCTTGTATAGTTTCTTCTCCTGCTTCTAAAAATGAAATTATATTTTTCTGTAGGTTTATTGTTTCAAGAGACAAAATTGAGCAATGGACGAATAACCACTGCACAAAATTATACATATAGCCCATGGATCAATACTAGAAAGCATAAGACATGCAATCATAGAAGCACTTTTATGATTGGGTCATTATTTCTTGTTATAACACCCTGAACTCCAGTGTTTCGAACATGTTCTCAAAGTAGTCTCACAAAAGATTAACTTTAAGAACATATACCAAAATTATTTTTAATTTGCTCCGTATGTTGTATGCCCCAAACATCTAGCTCCATGCTGCAAAAAAAATATTCTTGTATCTGTGATAAGTACTGGTGTATCACAGTAAAACGTTTGCTGGGTGCACAAAATAATTATTTTGTGAAAATGAAGAAAACAAAAAAATCACCTAGCTTTAAGATTAATATATTATGGCGGAAATATTAACGCATGAGATAAGAAACTTGGCAGATGAAGAAAATAAAAGAAGCAGATTGTAAAAATGACCTACAAATTTATTTTTTGGTAATTTTTAACCTAAAGACTCCCATCCCTCCTTAAACCACCACACGCCACATCTGCACTTCGTGGAAAGACCATGGCGACAGTTGCACACAATATCGCTGTGGGATTTGTGGGTCTGCGCTGAATGAGATTCATCCGTAATCGCACAGTTACACGTATTTAGAAATGAACTCGGATGTTCTGCAAGCTGGTAGCCACTTTCAAAACTAGCAGCCTGTGTGTAGTGTTGGCAGTCACTGACGCAGGGGCTGAAGGGAGAGGGCCGGGAACGAAGGCATGTAGCGACCGCGAAGCATCTGAGCACTGAGGCACACTTACTTTTTAGGGTATTCAAGAAGAGAGGACAACTGGTTCCAACTGGAAGTCTGTTCTGAAACTTGACACAACAGTAGTCCACCTGGCTTGTTGTCCATGTATGAAAATTGGCCATTTAATTTAAACAGCATATTGTAATGGACACGTGACCAGGCTTCTTCACACGTGATTCGCTGTACAAGTGGTGTGATGGCGGCACAATACGTATCAGAAATAGTTATGTAAGATATTCATAGTGGATATGATGTATGATGCATGTGCAACTGTATGCAAGTGGTTTAATGGTACACTCGAAACCCGCGACAGCGAAATTCTCGAGACGACGAAATGTTTTCGTATCCCCGGTGAACGGCCGTAGGATTCAAGGCATTTCGTACCTCTTGACAACAAAATGACGCTTTACTGCAATTCCACACCAACGAAATTTGCCTGAACGTAACCCCTCATATTACCCACTTGTGATAGGTTAGCAGGCTCCGAAATGTGCTCAAATGCGATTGCTTTGCACCAAAATAGCATAACATACCACCACATTACATTTGCATGGGCACCGTCGTTTTTGTTTACAAAAAACAACCAAGCACCGAAAGCAATCGCATGCACTGGAAATACGTCATGGTCGGCATCTTGTTTGTTGATCACCCGTTTGAAGTGTCTCGCTACAACATGCGACGACAGTTTCTGCACACCTAGTGCAGTGCGTAATGTGTGCCTCGATCAGAAAAAATGCAGCAATAACAAGGAAATACACATCCCACCGATGTGGAATTGTTTATGGCACTTGAGGTGGCTGTTGCAACATGGAGTGGCACACATCAAGCCGTTATTGAGCTATCGTCCAGGAATATGCATCCCTCGCTTCGAGAATGCTGGTTTTGGTGCCACCTGACAGGTGTCGCATGCAGATTCGGCGCCGGACGTAGATTTGCACGCAGGGGCCGTAATCTCGATCGATTGCCTTCGGGTATACGAGATACGATCACTTTCACGCTCGGCACCGGAGGCGTCGGCGCCTACAGGCGACAACATACGCTGGAGAAATGCTACTGCATGCGCGGAGCGCTGTTGCTCTGCGTCCTGTGCCGAGTTATGCAACATCTCGCAAAAGTTATCGCATCTCCAAAAGCGCTTACGGCGCACTATGTACTGTCGGCGATGTGGTTCCATATTGACACGTACATTTGTATATCATTCTCGGTTGACCAGCTTTCAAATGTTAAATGTTATCGCTCAGCGCAAGACGTGCCTGCATGTATCGAAAGTTTCTTGAATGTTATCGATGGTACTAACCGTTGTCTGTCGTCACGGAACCTTGTATAATCTGATGGTGGAACAAAAATTGTGTAGTACTTTCTGCTACACACCCGGGCCCCAGCAATTACACTTGGACCTTCGGCGAGTTATAAAAGCTGACACGCTTGACTTGCTGATCATATTTCGACGATTGACGACTGTGTTCGCCGCTATCGTTGTGCTTTGAGTGTAATTCGCTTTTGTGGGCACAGGTTCACCCAATAAAAAGTTAGTTAAGCTATTAACACTTTTGCTGCTGTGCTTTTCACCATCACTACTACGTGACAATATCCTCAAGGAAGCTTGGTAAAGTAGGCCAACGGAATTTTGACTGTAAAGTTTTGTTATGCGATGCTTTATCTATCTGTGCTGTCTCATTTCGCAACAACTAAGTTCTTGCAAAAGCAAATCTTTTCGCAATCCCCGCTGTTTTGCTATTGCGAGGTTTAACTGTTTTCATTCCATCAGCCTTTGAGAAAACTGACACTGATTCAGTCTACTCGACCGTTGAGTCGCCACAGAGGACGAGAAATGTCAGTGCATTTCAAGTACCACAAGATGACGAATATCCAGGATGTTGCATCAACATGCGAACCCCCTACACAATTCTAACATCTTCTTCGTTGTGTTCAGGCAAAGAAAACTGGTTTTTAGCAGGACAAACATGGGGAGATGTTTGCTTCATCCATGTACATTGTGCCGCTGTCATCTGCATCTAACCTTGCCAGTTAAACAAAACATTGGTTTTTCATGTTGGTGCCATACTTTGGGTAATAACAGATCACTGTAAAGTGATTATGACCCCAAGCTATTCCTAAATAACTTAAAGCTGGCTTAATGCATTTCTCCATTTCCAATTCCACAACATTTAGTGATATCAGCGTGATTTTAGTTTCCGCGCTTACTTTGGGTCCTGCACTATCATTAGTAACCTTTGACCTGATCAGTTGCGGTGCAAGATTTTGCTCTTCAGTTCTTACCTATAATGGGTGTTCTACTTTATTTCACACTTCATTTGACCATGATAGTACATGCCTTGGTTTGTATTTACTTTTGCTTAGATATTTAACACTGTAATCCGAGAACTGAATGCTGTCTGCGTGGTATACATGGCATGAAAGTTGTTGTTGTAGTTAAACTTCCATGGTCCTTGCACCAGCAGTTATGCTAAATAGAACTAAGAACACGAACCTGGACGAAAGACTTGGATGGTAAAATACAAAGTAACTCAAAGTGAGACTATGATCAGAACTTTGCTGCCGTCGTTTATCATTCACCCTCCTTTCTAGCAAATTTTGTGAATGGTGGGCATCGTAGTCAAGTTCGCTTTCCATTGTGTAAGTCTTGTTAACGTTCATGTTTTGTCTGGCTTAGTTTAACTGCTAGTGCAAGGCCTATGACGTAGCTGTTAAACCAAATAAACCATGTGTCAGATTCCACCCGCCGTGGTTGCTCAGTGGCTATGGTGTTGGGCTGCTTAGCACGAGGTTGAGAGATTGAATCCCTGCCGTGGCGGCCGCATTTCGATAGAGGCGAAATGCGAAAACACCCGTGTACTTAGATTTAGGTGCACATTAAAGAAACCCAGGGGGTCAAAATTTCTGGAGTCCTCCACTACGGCATGCCTCATAATCAGAAAGTGGTTTTGGCACATAAAACCCCATAATTGTAATGTGTCAGACTCCAGACAATGCTGCATAAGCTATGCAAATTGGCCTCGAGCTCCACCACTGGAAAAGCTGGCGCCACCGTCGGTGCGACATGCTATTAGGGATCACGTGGACATAGCGACCGCGTTGGCTGCTTCGGGAGCGCCGAAGCGAGCTGAAAACGAGAGTTCAAATTCCCTCAAACACTGCGGTCCTCAATTAGTGGCGAGATTTTCTCGTTTCGAGTGTCTCCTTTATAACGCTTGAAAACACTGCAATAGGTAGTGGCTGCCTTTGAAGGCGCGCAACATGGTAGGCTACTGCTCGGTGCCGCATTGCCGGACGCACGCAACGAAGCTAGGTGTCAGCCTTATTTACACGTAGCCACAAGACAATCTGCGTGAAGCTTGGCTCGCGATACAGAAAACCGGCAAACAGTCATTGCCTACAACTCGGGTATGCAGCAAGCACAGACGCGAGAAAGATCTCTGCTACGGCGCCGGGTCTGCACTGTTCGGAAAACGCGCACTGAGACGCTCGCACGAGTCCGCTGCCCGACTAATGTGATGACGGTTTGGCCTATGAACTTGTCGATGCTATAGATACTGGCAAGTTCACTGGAGTGGAAAGGGAGCGGTAAGAAGCACATTTTAAAAAAAGCATGGCATATGGTCATGTTTGTGTTATGAATTAATGCACTGGATTACAAAAGAAGCAGCGGGAAATCGCACGCTGAGAACACCGATAAACATAAAGTGCGACGCAACTCGAGAAATAATATTGAAACATCCAAGAATTTAGAAGAAAAAAAAAAGATTGAATCTTCGTGACGGCACATCACAGTCCCCTGGGGGAGTAGGCGTCGAAGTCTCTACAATGAAATTATTTTTGAACAGCTCTGATATCACCCACGCAAAGATGATTGCTTGTATACTGTCCAATGCTCATATTCTGTGGCCTAAAGTTCATGGCATGGTGCGAAAACGCGCATGCGGCGAAAGCAAAACAGTGCGCGGACAAGCATGCAGACACGCAGTCGGTCGCTGCGAACCTGTGCGATCGCTGCATTGAGGCTTCATTCTATTACGCTCCATTTTGTTATACAAACACTATATGAACATATTTCATATGGTTTGCTCTCGGCGTTTGCCTACCTTTCACTTAAGAAGCCGGTTCGGGGGACTCCATCGCGGCGACCACGCGCGCGCAGTGGCATTCACTGTACGTATTCGGTAAAGAGATAGCGTCTGTAAATGATTCTGTGCTTTCAGTTTGACCAAGATTAATATTTAGATAGTAAAAAACTTCTCTCGTTTCGAAAGTATTTACAGAAATGTCCGGGAGAGCTCCCGCGTGGTGTTTTCAGTGAGCGCCGGCAGCAAAACCTATGAGGGTCGCGCCGCGTGATCCCTCATACTACGCCAGCGAGGCGCTTCCAATAGATGGCGACTCCGTAACTCCTCGGCGCCAATAGTGCTACCATAGAGGTCTCGCTTCATGCACTTAACTGTGCGATTGTTCTTGATTTGCAAGGCTTTTTACCGAATAATTATTTCGTGCATTACAATTAAAACTTGTGGACAACTTGCAACGTCAGATCGCGTTGTTTTGTGCCCCTTTGTGCTTGCAATATGTGATATGTGTACTATGTTTTGGTCACAAGCACGAGTGGTGCACTCTCGCCGCTTGTCACAAAAACATGTTACTCCGCTCGTTTGGTGGCAAGTAAAATCAAATATGCAGCACCTTTTGTGTAATAATCGCATCATATTTTGCGACATGAAAGTGTGCATTTAATGGTACATCAAATTATGTGAAGCATACTGCACCTTTCTTTTCACTTGTGATGCACTATTTCTTTCATAGCGAATGCGAGCAGTGGAAGAATGCTTTGTAACGTTGCTTTCTAGTGCTTTCTAATTATCATAATATCAGCTGATAGCCACTTTTTTTTTTTTTTTTTTTCGTTGCAGATGCATGTGGTGACTGCAGGTCGGGAGCAGCACCAAAGAACATAGTGAAAAGGCTTTCTGGTAAGTAGGGATGCAGTTAACCTCATTTAAGCGGGGTTGGAGATATGTTTACTTCATTACAAACTTGTTTGTGCAGTGTTGCTCAATTTTCGTATGACGGAAACATGGATATGTGCACGATATCAGCTGCATGATATAAGATACCTCTCGTCAGCCAGCGCTCGAACCTGGGTCTGCCACTTTGGGCCCAGCACTGTGCTGTGGAATTAATCCCACAGATCATAAAGTCCCTTGGAAATTGTTATAGCTAGCTTCAATATTACAAGCAAGATCTCTGGTGCGGCATGTTGTTCCACACTATGAATCCTGGAAGCGCCTACATTTGCACTTGTGAGCTATGTTGCAATCACTGCGTGTCGCCACGGTGTTGCATATTTTAGGGCCACACGAAAATAGACTCAAGTCTCTCCTCATCATTGCTGCATTGAATATAGAAATGTCTTTGAAAAATTGACTGGTTGGGGCAAGCGAAGAAATGATGGAAGGAATGCAAAGGCAGGCTATTGGCTTTCTAAGATGTGTGCTTTGCTAAATAATTGCGCAGATCTGGGGGAGTGGTTCTTTTTTTTTTCTGTTTCTGTCATAGGCAGTTCAACATATCTTATTTATTTGATTATACAGCTAGGACACAGTTTGGAGACTCAAGAAAAGAAAGTACGAATGCACATTAATATAAGGCAATATACAGTAGCTGACATATTATTCACTCATTGCCCGAAATACTCAATGATAAAAAGCCCTAAAGAAACGAATTTACCAGAACAAAAGAAAAATTTATTTAACAAGTGGTCAAGAAAGCTTGTGAATGCAATGCTCCTGGCTCGTGTTTACATGCGATCGGGTGAGAGTGCATTTGTGCTAATGCAATGCTATCAGGGTAAGTATAGTCGCACATTAAATCTAATTTTAATCTGCTGGTCACGTGGAGCACTTTACCACTTTCCCCTAGCAGAACGACTGCGAGTACGCAACTGTCATTGTGGCCCACGTAGTCACAGACGGTAAGGCTAATAGATACAAGCAAAAAGAAGTAAAATAAGACAAGAACCTCTCTCGCTGGGTTGTGCAAAACTGAGAGAACATGACAACTTCCTTTAAAACATTGACTGTCAATTTCCTTTTGGCTTACGGTCTACACTTGTGTGGGCAATCCATTTCACACTTGGGACTGGAATTACAGCTAGTCATATTGTGTGTTGACTCATATTGTGTGTTGGCTGACGCATACCGTAGAATCCTGAATAGTAAACTAGTTGGGACTGAGCAAAGTGTTTGCCCTGTATATCAGGAGCTTCACTTTAGGAGGAGTTACTTCAAACCCATATTTCAGTCGACAGAATAGCCAGCAGTTTGCATCATTGCATTCTTAAAAACTGCAGTGGTGCAAATTTTTAACTTAACTGGCAGTGGCCGCTAACAGAGAACTGCTGCTTGTTTAGGGGTGGTTGTCTGAAGCTAACATCAGTTCTACACATGTATAAGTAAGTTCAGTTAATGATGTCAGTTAAAAGAAAAGTTTGCAGAAGACTGCTGCATTTTTTGGGGTTTTGTTACTAGCTAACGCCCACAGCTCTGACTTCAGGCCGGTGGTCAGTGTGCAAGATCGTGTATGGCTACTAACCTCCAAGGCTGCTTGGTGTTTACTATAACTGTTTCTCTTTTGGCTTGACCGTTGCATACTTCACGTTTCTTACCTTCAAAAGTGTACAATATCTTTTGGGAGCAGTGTGTGTTTGTGCTCATTTGTTCAATAATATAAGCAAATTTTTGCTGTATTTAGAGTTGACTATTATGCTGTAACAGGGTTCAGCTGTCGGTTGCTAGCATTGGGGCCAGACGCTTCAAAAACGAGCGCACTTCGACAAGAGGTAACTTATGATGTGTTTCTTGGGGTTAAATTTAGTGGGCAGTAATTCCTTTTTCATGTCGTCGCCTTCTTTTTTTACCTAAAATACTGGCTTTCTTTTTCTTCATTTTCAATGCCATCTAAGGACATTCATTAGCAGAACATGGCAAGGAAGCCTCTTCATGTTTTTAAACATTTCTTTTTTTCTTTTGAAGGCCCTGTTGTGCCTACAGCTCCTCAGCAGACATTGGCTTATGTTGTCACAACTGAAGTCTCGGGAGACAATGCTGCAAAGTAAGTTGACCATCTCTTGCAATGCTTTATGCCACACCTTTTCCACTTCTGCAGTATTCCCAGAAGCTGTTAACTTGAGCATCGTAGCATGTTGACTGTTTGTTACTGGAAAAAAAAAAAATATATATATATATATATATATATAGATACACACACACACATTTATTTACGAACGAGAATGAAGGAAACTGATGGGCCCGATTTTTATTAGTCATATAACAAGCCAACAAACAAGGACAGCATAGGGGAAATTACTTTTATTTCTTAATTTTATTAAAGAAATTACTATAAGTTTGGCAGCATGTTACACTTCTGTAACACGTGAAAGCGAAAGCCTGCTTCACACTTCGATTGCGCCTTCTCGCATCGTTGCGTTGCTGCTTTCGCAGTTCGGCTTCTTCAGCTCATTTTCAACACTTAGCTGCAGCTTTGCATGCGTGTACAACGGGATAAGACTCGCACCAACAACGTTTCTCTTCAACTTTACGTTGCATCCTCTTAGCAGGGTATTTAAACGTATGCTGTTCTATGTGTTTTTTAATGAATGTATGGGCTGTTTACTTTGCTTTATTGAGAACTTTTAGCCTTAGTCTTACGGGGGTATGAGCCATTGCATTTTTTGCTTGCTTAGGGGGATATGAGCTATGGAGGTCATAGGACATTTTTTTTTTTTTTTTTTACAACTGAACTAGATGCTGCATTTTGGTATGCACTGTTTGCATGATTGCGTGAATGTATGCACTGTATGCTTCTTTGCTGATTGCTTGCAGCCTCTGCATTATGAAAGGGATAAGGCATTGCATTTTTTTGCTTGCTTAGGGAGGCTATGATCCATTGGTGATGATGGTTTTTGTACCATTGGACCGGGCAACATGTTTTTTTTTTTTTTCCAAGGCCATTGGGGGTATAAGCCACTCAAGGCTTTCGCCTTAACCAATGTAAATGAAAGTGGATGAAAAAAACAACTGGTCACAGATGGGGTACAAACCCATATCTTAGCATTACGTGTGCGATGCTCTTACCAATTGAGCTACCATGGCTCCGTTTTCCGATCCACTTTCTGGGCTATTTATGCTTATCATGTAGCAAAGAAGAGGAACGCTATCGTGAGTCCGCCTCTCCAGCGCTTTTGCTCGGGGAACGCGGCTCATGCCGAGAGTCTCTGCCCTGTTCTGACAGTCGGCCCAAAGGCTGGTGCGACCGGGACCGCGACCAGAATTCGGGCAGCAAACCTCGGTGCGACCGAGGTTTGCTGGTACCAGAATTAAAAACTTTGCGCCGTCGTTTTCACGCGTGATGGGCTGCTGTACATTGCTCTCGATCGCAAGCGCCTCACGCCTTTCCTTTTTGCATGGTATCTAGCGGCTGGAAAATGTATATGATCGCAGTCTGCAGCAGGGGACTGCGGCGCGTTTCGGTTACCACCTATAAATGCATACGCTACGCTTCCGATGGCACCACGTGTGGTTAAACAGGTGGGCAAAAATGCTTGTCGCAATAGGATTGGCAGGGATAGCTGTGATTGCCGCGTGCGACAAGCCCGGAGAAGATTTACTGTTACCGAAGTGAGAAATTGACTGTGCACTTCTTTTTAACTGTTTATGCTAACAAGGGATCTGAGACGAAGGTAAGAAGTCTTGGCTTTAGTTTGGCAAGCACTCTTAGTTACCATATTTCCTGCCCATTTGATTTGCCACTTTAAATAACTTGCACCATCATTCACAAACCTTGGAGAAGGAAAGAAAAGGAAATCCACGCATATTCGTAAACGATTTTGCGTTGTGTGTTCTGACTGCCCCCTTCCATTGCTGCTATCTGTTGATGCGTAGTGCTGCATCTTTGTGGCTTGAAGCGCATGTTTATGTAAATGTTGCCTTTTAATGATGGCTTCAGGGCAAGGCACTAGCGTTGCTGTGAAGGCACAGTTGAAGGCAAAGTTTCTGTATGCGTTTCCCGAAATTTCCTTAATTTTTGGCAAGGATTATTCAAGTGAAAATACAGTACACACAATTTCCCACTACCTGTTGGTTACTGGAAAGTTGCAGTCACCCTGTGGCATTTGAAGCGCTGCAAACGATTATTGGTAGGTTTGCTTAGAAGGAACCTCAGAAAATTTTCAGTGGCATTGTAAGACCTTGTAGAGGTCACATGCCGTGTGGTCTTTCGAAATTTCAGGTAGATCTCGAAGACAAAAGCACCCAATCATGGTAGCAACCAGCAGTACCTGAAATTAATGTGCATATTTTGTCTGCATGGTCGTCCCTTGTTCACAAAGATCCTTATTTTATTTTTTTTTTTTTCCTTTGATGAAAACATGGTCACTAATTAAAAGAGTCTCGTGGTCAATAGCCTTGAATTCTCATTGCAAGCACGGCAAGGAAAGCATGTGGCTACCATTTGCATTTTTTTTTTATTTATTGTTGCATGACTACCATTCACACAAGCTGGGGGTAGGCTCTGGGATGTAAAAATCGCTGGCTTGCATTATGTTAAGGCAGTACTCAGTGAAGATGCTGAGCAGGAATGGTTGGGAAAGCAGCCCTCACCTGTGCACATCTGTGTGTATCCAACACAGCTCGTTCTCGGGGGCAACGGGTGCGGTGCCAGTCGGCTCCCAGGGCCAACTGCCGCCCAAGAAGGAGCCCCCTCCGCCGCCACCTCCAAGGCCCAAGCGCAACCACACCCGCAGCTCCTCGCTCGACCTCAACCACCTGGGTGCGTGCACACTTTTCAGATGCCTTGAATCATCTCGACAGTGTCATTTATTTCATGTCTCATTGCCTCGGGAGGTTTCTCTGTTAGCCTTAGCTGAGCATTCGCGGTGCACTCCACTCATAGTGGGGTATCCTAACAAGTTGCATGTAGCCGCTCGGCGGGATTGCTATTGCATACGCGCACGAAGCTCCTGCGGGCAGGGACGAGTAGAGCGCTGCCCTGGCTCTGCTGCAAAGCCGACTGAGCGCAGTATGCTGTTGCATTTACTTGGCTTCTTTGTCGTTTGCAGCCAAGATCAGCGCTTAGAATGATGAGCAGAGTGGACCATAAGCGATGCTAGGCTGAAGCTGTTTATTGGAAGACTTGAAAAACAAAGCAAAAAAAAAAATGCTTACAGTGACAAGGAATGTTGCTACATGAGCGCTAACCAACATTTGTATTTGTTGCATCGCACAATGAATAATCTTGTTATATTTTGTGTTGTTATAGTCACCTGATGTTTTCTGGCATATCAAATGTATTTACAGAACTTATTTACTGTGTGTGCAGTAATGAGTTTAATTATTGCACTGTGCAGTAACGAGTTGTAGTAGCCCGCGTCTCGATTTCTGGCGCCCGTCTCAGCCGTGGCTGCACATGTCTAAGGGCGCCAATACACTTCGACGTGACCCGGCGCATGTGCGCGCAGTGGTTGCGCTACGTCACACCAGGTCGGCTACGCCGCGTCAGGCGTAAATCCGTCCCTCTACAGTACAACGCCGCGCTCCTGCCGCAGCTGGAGTAGTGCATGCGCAGAACACCGCGCCACTCCGTGGCGCCTGTCGTGGAACATCGAAACAAATCTTTCGCGCGCTTCCTCTGTCGGTAGCAATTGCGACCGCGAACCAGACTGTTGCTCATTGATGGCACGGATGCAGACACATTCCGAAAGACGAAACATTAAGCAGGAGACACACGGTACGATTCGGCGTCCGATCCGACGTGTGGCGCCACATGCTCCAGCATGCGGCATACGACGATTCGGGGCACACGGTGCGTGCATCCGAAAGATCGAGCGGCGCGTAAGCTCCGCCCAGATACAGCCCCCCAGCTTGACTTCATATCCACGTCGAGAAACACAATACAAACAACTCTGCACAACACTGCTTCGCTTTACGCGAATACTGTCAATAAAATTATGCCGCTGCGAGTGACTGAACACTTCACGACGGCACGTTGTCTACCGACGGCTCCGCCAACAACCAGTGATAGGGCCGGTAGGCTTAGCTAGGCGGACGCTGCGGCCGACGGCGATGGCGATCCAACGCGAGCTCGTCAAAAAGCGCTTATTTTTGCCAAAACAATTAACACTGTACACTTAGGTTGCCCGTAATTAAATACAATTGGTTTACTCGGCGCAGTCGTTGCGAAGGGCAAACGTACAAGCGAAGCGAGCAGCCTCGCTCAGACAGTCGGTGTGTGCTGTCTGCCCGCGAAATGCCCTCGCGTCGCGGCTCCCGATCGCACCAGTAGCTTGGTGCTAGTGTACTAGGCGCTGCTTTGCATAACAGGCACACATTCGAGATAATTTTACTGAACCAGTAACTATTTCGTTTCGGAAACAAACTGCAGCAGGCAAGGAAGAAAAAAAAAGACTGCGAGAAACCGGCCAGCTGGCACCGCCTCCGTGGAGGGAACGTCAGAGAACGTCACATGCCAGCCACGCTGTCATTGGCTGCGGCCAAACGACAGTGCGGTTGTCGGACGCGTCGGACTATGAAAATCTGCCCGGTTTGTCGCACGCTGGACGTCCGATCCGGCACTTCAACACGGCAAAACACTTCGATTCCAGCGCGTCGAACGCCGGATCGGACACCGAATCGGACCGTGTGTCGCGTCGTCTGCGTCGCAAGAGGAACAGGTTTCTCTACATAACACAGACACGTAGCCGCTGCCACTCCTTTTCGTCGCTTCAATAGCTTTCAGTTCACGAGTATAGCGGTCCCTCAGCTGCTTCCATAGTTTCAGGCACTCTTCGACTGAAACAGGGAAAACAAGACAAACAAACAGGCGCTGACTGTATAGCATATCCGGAGACGTATACACACACGTGCGTAGTCTTGAGAGGCCGGAGTACGTGTGTATCTGCTCCCGCACGTTGTTTTCCCGCTCCGCATCCCAGTAGTCCATTCTTTTGGTGTCGTAGACACAAGGGTGTTGCTGGACGACGTCCAGAAACATTTCGGTTTTGGAGCCGCACAGGTCGGGCACGCTTCCTTGCGAAGAGGCCATCTCGTTCTGGCTCAGCCTGCCGAGTAGTGAGTCTCTACCTCGACGAGAGACAGCGCTAGGCGTTAACTTGCTCGGCGCGGTCGGCGTGAAATGCAGTCGGTTGCATTCGGCACCGAACGACGTCCGAGCGCGCTGAATGCCGCCGGTCGCGTCGGCGCCAGATGCCGCCGGACTGTAGAGGGTCGTGTTTTCGCCAACGTAACGTCGCCATGACGAGCGCGCGCGTTACGTAGGAGTGTATTGCCCCCTTAAGTGCAGCTGAGCGCATACACATCTGCACACCCTGCTTTAGATGTAATATGCTGCGTGTGCAAAACAGCGGACGTGCATAGACGGCGTGGCACCATTTAAGCTGCCTTATCGCATGTTTAGTATTGGAGGCTGCGTAATCTCGTGTTTCGGTGACTTGTTGGAGCAAGAGGCAGATGAAGCACTTGCTCCCCGCTGTCGGCATTTTTTATGATACTGCTAGTGTGGGCAACGCTATCAGCTGCGGGGGCAAAGTGCACACGAAAGCGTGGCTGGCTTCACTTAATTCGTACTGCCAAGAAGGTGTTGTCGATGTACGTGGCAGGAAACTGTATCATTTGTTGCCGACTCCCAAATTTCTCAAAATTAGTTTAAAAAATACAAGTAAATAAGTCTTCTCTTTCAAATGCGCTTTTTTTGATTGCCCGATAATTTGGAAAATTCTGCGGCCCCTTCTTCTGTAAGAAAAATCAATCGTCAACTGTACTTGCGATATAATGAAGCAAATTGCCAGTTTTACTTACCGTATTTATTCGAATCTAGGCCGATAGTTTTTTTTTTTTTCCACATTCAAAGAGGATTTTAAGAAACGCACCAGTTTTTAATTGAAACTGCTAAATATGGCGCATAGCTAGCGCCATCTAGAAAAGTCAGTATCGCAGCTACTAGCCGTGCCAGTAGCCAACCGTACACAAGCGAGGTCGCTATTTTGACCTGTGTCCTGTCAGCCCTATCGGCGTGTGGCAGGGTGTTATTGCGATGGCACCAAGCAGGAGATGCCACTACAGTGCCGCTTTCAAACGAAAAGTTGTGATAGCCGCAGAGGCATTGTCGAACCTTCGCTATTGCAGCTGGCGAGCTGGGTAGCTGCAGCATGGGACGACATCCCAGGTACTTCGATCATGCGCACCTTTAAAAAGGGGAGCATATCTAATGCTCTTGACGGTACAGAAGATAGTTTGTTTGAAGACTGAAGGTGACAGTGACAAGGAACACAGCGATGACGACGTTGAATGAGCTCTGCACGTTCCGATTCAATAAATGCTGTTTGCATTTTGTGAACGCTGTCCTCACTTTTTTTGTTCGGCCTACATTCGAGCTAATATATATATATTTTCTCTTCCTTTTTTTTTCGCCTTCGGACTTTAGGGGGTTGACTTAGAATCGGGGTCGGCCTAGATTTGAGTAAATACGGTACTTTGTTATATTAAGGTTTATTAACATACACACAAAAATATGGTATTCACCCTGTATTTGTTTTTCCTAGCAATGAAATACATTGCAACTTTAGCGCTGGAAATAATGTTTGTGTTATTTTTTCTTTTACAAAATTTATGGCAGCAACTCTCACATAATGTGCAAGAATTTCATAAATAAAAGAGGTTATTTTCGCTATATATACACTTCAAATCAGCTCACAAAAAATATAAGGCCGTTTTACTTTTTATAAGCCTACTGTGATTGTGTTGTTTCGATCAAGAAACACAGTTAGGTTGTTACGTGAGGCAAGCATTAATTGCTGTATCATGTATGACACAGCATGCAGTTATGTGTTGTTTTGTGGAGGACGGTAGAGATACGTTTCCTCAGAAAAGAACACATCTGGCAGCAAGATTTATTGTTTGCATGAGCTATACATTTTCTTCTAACCATTATCGGTGCAAAATAGTTAAGAAAACAAAAATGCCAACAGTATTTACAATAAAGAAGATAGCATGGAGTCTGCTCGGTTGCAAGTGCTAATAATAATACAGTAAAACCTCGTTAAACCGTACCCACTTAAACAGTAGTTTCGTTTTAAAAGTAGTAAAGTCAAATCCCCGACTCAGCCGCCATTGAACATAATGCATTTTATATCCGCATAAACCGTACCAGCTTATTGCGTGCGTATCGTTTAACACGTAGTGTTTCCACTTTTCGTTGCGCAAACACCGTATTGCGTCGTCTCCATCAGGCGGCCTGGCAGAACAACAAGCCTCAGAGATCAGCACAACGGCCTCCAAACGCCCTGTGCATTTGCGCATGAAACCACATGAACATCATTTCGGCGCCATGCCAGAGAGCATTGTGGCGTCGTGCAAGCGAGAATTCACATCACGCCGAAACTCTGATAAAGAAGACGCCGGGTGCTCAGCATAGAAGAAAAATTAGACATTGTTCATGCTATCGAAGTGACATGAAAAGTCGGCGCTGGCACACGTGGGTCTGCTGTTGACTACGGTGTGTGGCATTTGAAATGCAAAGAAGTTGCTCAGCAGCGCTGCTGAGACCGCAAAGAGATGTCGACTACAAGGTTCGACTTCTCGGCATCGTTGCCTCTGTTGTTGCTGAAGTGTCGCCTAGCAACAGTGATAAGGACGACACGGAAAGCGACCGCACAGGCGATTCAGGCCCGACAGTGGCAGAAGCTGCGCGTTACGTCAGCCTCATGAATGCAATCGTCGCGACTAGAACAGCACCCCGCAATGAAAAAGTGACCCGCGACTTCTGCAATGCTACCGCGCCTGTGCACGGAGAATATGCAGCGGCAATGAGTAATCTGCCATGCGAGTGTTCGCCGAGAAGAGGGGGCTGGCTGAAAAGCTGGCTCACAGCTTCAGCAAGTTTGAGGCTGCTGTCGTTGCTGCTAGGCCGCCACGGCATCAAACAAAAATAACACGTTTGTAGTGCAAAGTAAATAAAGACTGCATGTTTTTCCCCTTTCATCGCACTCTCTCAGAGTTCTGTTTTTGACAGGTAAGGGGCCGATCTCGTGCTATTTCAGTTAAGCAGTACTACCGTTTAGTATGTACACTTTCCAAGCTCCGGCCAACTACGGTTTAACTAGTTTTCACTGTAGAAGCAACAAATAGCTTGGAAGAAGAGGAACATCTTCTTTTGATTTTCTGCCCAGCTCATAAAAGCTGTGCAAAAAAAAAATAACTTAAAGCCAAAGTGTGTAAATGATTCAGCCTAGATATTGAAAGTACGAATAGTCAATCAAAGATAGCTTCACGGAATTTTAATAAAATTGCAATCACAAATTTGCAACTGAGAGTTTGAAAAATGAGTCTGGTTAGGTATATCTGCCCTAGCCAAAGGCTTCGCTTTTTCTCATGAAAATAAAAATTCATGCAGTAAGGGTTTTGTAGAACACCTCAAATCACAGCTGCCCTGCAGCATAGTTGCCGATGGTTTCAAAAGCTACGATCACTTTTCTTTTAAAAATAGCCGAACGCTGCTTTCGTAATTCCGACATCGTGCAAAGCGTGGCCGTTGCGAAGTCAGGGTGGTTACAAAGGCGACTGATGATGGCACAAGAACCTGATGATATTAGCACCGAGCAGTACCGAATGTGGCAGCTATGGCGTATCAAAATTCACTGCGAGGTTGGTAACCTCTCCTAGGCTTCACATATGGGGGTACAATTTAGTGAGAAATTTGCGGTGTGACAGCTAACAATGTGTAAAGCATATGTTAACATGCACACTGGTTAAAAAGAGAATACATTTTCTGCCTCACTTGCATTGCAGGCAAGGCAAACCCACAGGGTTTGGGAGCCCCACCTGCTGTTCCCCCAAGGATCTCTCCAGGAAATGTATGCACACTTCGTTGCCATTTTTTATTACTGCACTTGATTCTGAAGCCATGTTTAGACTTTGTTCGCAATGTCCACACAATGTTCATTTGTCACATTGCCTGTAGTGGGTGTTAGTAAAGCTACGATTGTGAACACTGCTGGTCGTTCACATTTGCTCTTGTCTCACAGTATGGATGACTGGCCAATGACATTACAAGGTTGTCGATCATCATCTGCTCAGTCATGGTAGCCACAAAAAAAAAAATTAGTGCCAACACAGCGCATACACAAAAAATACTAGGCAAGCAGAAGCACTACTTCTGCTGGCCCTCTGTTGCTCTAAGCAGGGATGCACAAAGGCATCTAAAAAAGAAAACCAAAACTGTGGCGCTCATTACCCACATGTGAAGCGTTGCATCTGGATCTGACAAAGTAGGAGGCCTCTCAACAGGTAGTTTGTCTATTGTGAAGATCATGCTGTTGAAGCTCCATTGAACAAAATAGTCGGGCTTTTTGAGTCTGTGCTTCCATCAAAATATCTGTGCAATTCGTACATAGTCTGAACATTGCCGGAGATGCAGATAGAACTGGTGGCCTCAATCAAATTGTCAACACAGGGCCGTCTTTGTCCTGATTTACTTGTTTTTGACTCTCAGGAACAGGAGAATGAAGACAATGAGGAGGTTGTAAGTGCTCAGGCTTGCAGAGGCTGTTTCACTGCTTACTTTACTTACCTTTGCTTGATGTTGTGTTTTGCTATGGACTCTGCAAGTGTTGTGACCTGAAATAGATACGTTTTAAGGTTGCAAGTGAATGATATAAATGTGGTAGTAGAATTCTGGTCTTCTGTATTTTGACCCATCAAATTTACTTCTTGTGTTATGTTGTAACAACATAACCCTCTCTCCCCCCCATCCTCCAAGAAAAGGAAGTATTTTTGTTGGGTTGTATGTAGACAAATTTCACCGCTCCAAAAATTAGCCCATTGTATTATATTGAAGCTCTTATATGCGGTATTTTACAATTTTGCAGTAGATTTATGTGGTAGTCTGGTTATTGTGCTGCAAAGGTACAGTCGCACTAGTGGGAAGACATGCGCAGTATCGTTCACATACGTTGCTGCCTCGCTGCTTTGGGGTCGATGATCAGTTGAGCCGTCCTTGCTGCCTGATGAGCAACCAGATTCTAGCAGTAAAAGTAGCTTTGTCCAAGACACGGCTTCCACCGTAATCGTCTGCCGCAATATGGCGCCCGAACTGAATGGCCCGCTCTTTGTCATCTGCTGGCACGCGTTGCACGACAGGATCGCAAGCACATGTATCGTGCTTGTCTGAGCCGAATGGATACCACTACATGCATGGTGCTCACATGAGTGTGCAGCACCATGCGAGAGTGCTAAAAACACCAAGTGCTGTCAGCTGTAAGTGCCAGACTTGATTGGGCACGTCTGCTTCATCTCCTTCTCATCGTCTTCGTCTAGTGCTCAGCTTTCTTCTTTTTTTTTCTCATGTTTACTGGACGGCGCCATCGTCTTGTTTTCTTCAAGGATAGCGTGAGGCCTATTAATTGGTAACTGAAACATAAATTTGAGAAAAGCCAAACGAATTCGGTAATAAGAAATGTAAGAGTTGTTTTAGTAGAAAGGAGTAGATAAGTATGGATAGGTAGGAGGAGGAAAAAAAGCTGAGTCTTTCCACTTCACTACTGCCTAGTGCAACTTCCACGAACAAATGTGACTCGCACTTCTCGTCAGGATATTGCTGGCTTGCGAATAGTCACTTCAACAAACGCTGCATCAGTTTAATGACTCACTGGGCATATTTTGCCAGCTATCGCATGACTGCTTTGCCGTTATGGGCAAAAATTTCATTTTGCTAGTGCGGCTGTCACCTAACCCCGTAAAGACCAAACACCATTCCACATCAAGGAAAATTAGAACAACTTTTTTGCCTCTATTTATGATTGTGAAGTGTACATTTGTTTCAAAAATATAATGAAATCTTTTGCGAGTTAAATTAGTGATCGCTTTTCTGAATTGCCCCGCAACTATGGGCTTTGCATTAAGTTTCTGATGCTTAAATCAGCATATCAAGGTATCAAACTTGGGTTATCAAATCTGGTATGTCAAGCTTTGTCGGGTTATCTGTGCGAAAATATTAGAACATGGTTGGCTGTGGTTGTTGCAGCGACTAGTCATGTTTTGGATGGCACACAAACTTGCACATTTGACCTATATGCACGGGAAGACATACACGTGCTGTAATGTGAACATGGGGTTATCGTGCTCCTGATTTCCTAGCACTTGTTGTAGCCATTGCTCTAATGCAGCAGTCTTATGCAGTATAACTCAGCAGGGACAACGGGAGTTGTCGTCTTCATCTCGTGGTGAAATTGCTATAGTGTTTGCTTCCCTTCCAAACGCTGTGCATTGTGATGTGTCAACGAGTGTATGCACTTGCAGGCTACAAAGAGCTTCACGGGAGATATACCTCGAGCACTAGACTTTGCAGACTTTGACCAGTTTGCTGAATCGCGCAGTGATGTTGCAAGCGGTCCGGTTCAGCAACTTCAGGTAACAATCTCTTTGTGTCTTGAATGTTTAATCTCAATATGCCCAAAGTATTTGCGATCATGTGACCATATTTATTCTCTGTTGCAACTAATACTGATTTAGGTTTTCTTTATTGCCTTGTGCACCTTGTCTGCAACTTAGCAGAGATTTAAAGCTTTAGTTATTACATAGTTATAGCTCAGCAGCTTTATGGGCCAGCGGGCCCAGCGGTCGAGTGAAGACATCACTGTGCACGTGCAGTACGCTGGGGCGACCAGCATGTTTACGGAGCGGCTCGCTCGCTCCCTGGCTTTGCATTACGTTTCCGATGCTTAAGTCAGCATTTCAAGGTATCAAACTTGGGGTTATCAAATCTGATATGTCAAGCTTTGTCGGGTTATCCATGGAAACATGTTAGAAGGTAGTTCTGCTTGAAAGCAATCTTGAAAGTGATCAGCGACGTGGCCCAAGTGCGTGCCCGTGTGGGCCTCATCTTCAAAGGGATCTGCGATGTTTGCAGAGGGCGCGTATTGCCGTTTGCATTAAGTGAGAGCTGTACGAAGGTCAATTCACTCACTGCCACTACCACGATTCCTCACTCCAACATTTTTCAGCTAACTTCTGCGGTCATAGAGCGAGATGTCATGTCTACCTGTGCGCGCATGACACCGTACTTGTTAATTTAGTTAGTAAGCGAATGTTTACAAGCTTATAAAGCCTATAAAACTACTATCCTTACTTCATATAGCTATCTACTAATTTGATATCGCAATCGATGCTTCGCTTTTCAGGCGAAACTGCGGCAGTTGTTTTTTTTCTCCGCGCCAGTCGGCGTGACGAATGTGCTGATGGAGCAAGAGCCATCTCGACGTCGGATAAATTGGACCGCGTTAGCTGCATCCAGTTATGCTGGCTGTGCCAATGCTTCAAAGTATAGACCTTGTTATTCACGCCAATGTGCTGACGCCTTGTCGGATTTTTCTGACTTTTGTTAGTTCGAATTTGTATACTTTGAATTTTTGTAGCATCCCTTCGGAATTGAAATTAACGAGTTTTTACTGTAGTACTATAGCCCACTGCTTACCACTACGCCTCTGTAGTATTGGCCACTTGCCTGTTCTGGTATCGCAAAAAGTTCAGACCTCGTAAAATCCTTGGTACTCTTCAAGGGGGTCTTTGGCATGATAAGGAATTACCTCATGAGTCTTTTCTAACGTAAGCTATTTGAATGTGTCTTGTATGAGTGAGCTGTCCCTGCCAAACCTACGCAATCATCTCCCTCCTGTTTGTCATCTGTACTCCACTCAACGCCTTGCTGCACTCGGGCAATGTGGAGCGATGCCTACATTGCACCAACCATCATGGTGCTGAACACCGGTATCGGCATGACCTCTAAGATCGATATGTCATGCCACTTCATCTTGGAAGACCGTAGCATTATCGCAGTGGTACTGTTCTCCGCCACAAAGTGACGCCACTGCCTTATCTGATTTCTCTGGTTTTGGTATCGCGGGTAAGCAGTGCATAATTATGAAGCCTAGAGAAATTTGGCCAATTTGTTGTTGTGATTATCAGTGTGCCATAATTAGTGCAGGAAGTGGCAGGGATGTCGAGCAGTGACGGGGTTAGTAAGAGGTCTTCAGTAAGAGGTCTTCAGAAATTTTAAGCTCCCATCTGCGTGCATTGAAGTAATTGGCCGAAATGATTGTGCAAATGGGTAGGTTTATTTACCGTGTTACTAAAAGTTCTGTAGGGTTCTTCAAAGCAAGTTGGTGCAAGCCACTGCAGCATGGCCACAAGGCCTTATGGCAACTTCTGTCATGGTCACAGTGGGCTACCATATTTATTTTTTGGTAGGCACAGTACTCATCCCTATTTCTTTCTTAGTGTTTCTAATCTTGTTGCAATTTATGTAGCCTTGTAAACTGCTGCTCCTTTCTTTCTTTTTCTTTCTTTATACAGTTTAATCCCGTTGATACATCCCTCGCTGTTGCATTGTCCCAGCTGCTATGTCATGTTTTGGCAGTACCCACCTAAAGCTCATTGACTCCTATGTATTATGTTCCCGTTTGATACATCACCATTCTGTAACATTTCCACATGTTACATTGCACTCAAATACATCATCACATAAATGTAGCAGTGCAGAGGCAAATTCGGATGTACAAATCACCAGAAGTATGCGATCGTGAGTCCCAGGTACGCAAGGCACAGCATGGTTGTTCTTGTTGGCTCCGTAGGGTCAGCTTCGCCACAATGCAGCTATGTTATGTGGTGAAGCATTTTAGAAGATGCTGCAGTCACGAAACATGGTATGTCTCAGGTGCTGTGGCCATATGGGTCCTTCGTCACTGGTTATGTTTTCCCAGCCGTTACGTTTTTTTAGAACACAGCTCTTAGTTAGGTGCCCATTCCTACAATTAGCATCAGGGGCCAAGCAAGCGGGCACAGCGAAAGATGAAAGTGAGCGCGGAGCCCCACGGGGCATGAAAAACGCAAGGAGGAAAGCGGAGAGGAGGGTGCAGTGGAACCGTGAGGCAGAAAGCTGAAGAGGGCACGGCGAAAGCATGAGAAGAAAAGTGTAGTGCAGTGACGACGGCTACAAGATGGCGCTAGAGTAGTGCGCGTCGTCTGGCGGCGGTTGCTGGGAATCGCGCCCATGCGTCACCCACACACTGGCTCTCACAATCTCCAGATCAGCAAGGCAGTTGCGCCGCGCTTCACTTTTCAACGTGCCGCATGAGACAGATTGTCTGCGGCAGCTAATATATCGTGAAATGAAAACGCGTATAGAGCTGCGCTCAAATTTCGCATTAGTGAGTATCATAATTGCCGGTGATTTTTTTTTTTTTCTGTGGTCCCTTAAAAAAACATATCGACAAGGTTCTCTACTGTACATATTTCTTTTTTTGTCTAGGTACTTTCAATTGGTAGCTTGATTCAAAGCATGTTTGTTTTTTTGTTTTTTCCATCAGCCTGGTGCATTTGAGGTCTACAAGAAGCCTTCGGCTGAATACAGTGAGTAGCCACATGTTGCATTAGTTCAGAGCCTTCTAGCGTAGCAAACTTCTATAGAAGCAGGCTTCTTTGCTGCAGTTCTAGTATACTTTGTAATATTTTACGACTGATTAGTTTGTCACATTTTGTAAGTGCTCTCTCCTTGCAAGATGAGAAAGTGCGATGCATCTTGGCTTCCCTTCTCTTTTTCAGTGTTGCCATCACCATATTCGTCGGAGTCTGAGTATTCTGATGAGGTACGATCCCCTCTTTCATTTTGTTTTTTACTCTTTTAAGTACCCAGACATTTTTTTTTTTTAATTAAAATGGGGGTCCAAGCGCTCCAAGCCGTAAAAGAAAGTGGAATAAATCAGAGTGCCCAAATTAATTTGGTTCAATACTTGTTCGATGAACTGGTTTTGATATTGGGAAAAGGGGTGCATCTTGATGTGGTCACACACTGGCTCGCTCTGTCCCAGTAATATTCTGCACTTTGTCATAACGATGACGTCACAGTGGACACCAGTGCTGGAGTTTCGAGACCAACTTTATTGTCAAATTATTGTATCCCATAAGTACAACCTTTTACTATATGTGATATCCTTTTTTGTGTGAGCATCATGTTGTAGAGTTGCTACAACTTCGAAAATATGTGTCAGTACTCCTTTAACTTTAAATGCAGTTCTAAAGTTTTAGGTTGGGTGATAGACATTGTTACCTGGAAGATTAGGCTGCAGATGTCATAAGCAGCTTGTGGAAATCAATGACATGTTATAATTTGTGTTTGGTATATATATATATATATATATATATATATATATATATATATATATATATATATATATATATATATAATATAGACACACACACACATACGATAAGTGGTGAAAGTCAGGGGGCAATAAATTCCAAGTTTATTTTAAAATGTAAGCACTGATAAAACGCCATTCGAATTTTTGGAAAGTTAAATGCTGAAATATCTCATCTCTCTCTGTCTCTCTCTGCAGTTCTTGAACAAGGCCTTCTGTGTCACTTTGTGCAGGCATATTCAACAAACACACACATGTTCCGGCTCTTTATGCACTCACACAAAGCTTTGCTGTATATACATTCCAACTTATTGGATGTGGTGCATTTTTGTAATATGGTGGCTCTCGGTTTTCAGTGCTTAGCTGATTGTTTTCTTGGCGCTGTTTTGCCAGATATGATCAGGCTATGTATGGTACTCTTCCAGAGTGGTTTTCTGGAAGTGCTCCCCAGCCTGCATCTCAGGTGTTTTTACAAGCTGTTGCAAACTACCAGAGATAAGAATTGAAGAATCATACTAACGATCGTTTCACTGTTCTGACTCATAGGGAGTAGTATGACACGAAGTGGTGTTTTGTCCGTTGAAGCATTTGTACTGCAAGATGACTTCATCATGCTGTGATACTCCTCGAGTTTGACGGCTTTGTTCAGTGTCATCGGGCGGAAAGCTCATGCCACACACTTCGCTGCCTTCTTCAGTAACACTTCTGGCAGCTGCGTGCCATGTGCTCCCCAAACTCCTGGAACATTTTCGAGCGCAGGTCTTAGGCGCTTGTTCCTGCGGCGAGCGTCGGTGGCACAGTCGTGTGAACAAGCACAGCAAAAGATGAATGAGTGAGCACGGAGCAGGATATGAAAGACGCAAACCACCAATAGTGGAGAGCAGTCCCTTCAGTGACATGCGTGTTGGAGAATGGGATCATGCGGGCCTGCCCAATCGCTCGTTTCGTACTATTGTCGTCTGCTCGCGTCAGCTCTCGGTCGCGCTGACGCGAGCAGACGATAATAGTGTGGTTTGGTCTCATTCGCGCTCATTTCGATTGTCATGGTTTGCAATTATGATCTGATTGTATGCGCAACACAAATTGGGTAGTACTTTCCGGAAGCCATGCGGCACCAGGTGTTACACTGGAACCTTCGACGAGTCATGTATAAAAGCCGACGTGCTTGACCTGCAGATCAGATTTTCGCCAATCGCCGACAATGCTACATGTCTCTCTGAATTCTTGGCCTCATTAAATCTCAAAATGAGCTGCACATAGAGCTGCACTGAAATTTCGTGTTAGGGAGTATCGTAATTGTCAGTGAATTTTTCAAAACTCTGCAGAGTGATACTTGTAGCAGCATTCTGTACGAAACCATTTCTAAAGTAACTGTACCTTAGAAACTCCATGTAAAGTGCACCCAACATCAGATATGTCTGCCTCAGAAAAGGTATAATTTGAAATTTAGCACAAAATATCTTTGGTGGTACTATTGTCATCAAACATTCATTGTTCAGCTTCATACTTCAGAATCTTTGGGAAAGCGAGAAATTTCAATAATGGCAGGTTGAAGGACACCGCGTCTCTTTGCCGAGGCTGCTTTAAGGTTCATAAACATGGATGCCAAACTTTGGCATAGCCTGCATCATTCTGCTTGTCACATGAATGAAATAAGCTATTATTTAACCTTATTTTAGTAAGTAAATGTGAATATTTTGCTTCGCATTTTTTGTTACGAGAGACACCATTAAAAAAAGAAGGAAGAGGTACTTGCTGTACATTTCATAAGACATTGCAACATTAACTTTCCCACACTTCTTCAAAGTGTGTGTGTTTTTTTAGCCTCACGAGATTGCCACTTCTTATCTGTTTGACAAACCGAAGGAGCATTTCCCATAATTTTGTAGACTGCTTTCAGTAAAGTTTTCACTCACTCCAGACTGCTTTCTTTAGTTGCAAATTTTATAGTAGAGGCCCTTCAAGTTGGTGTCCACGAATGTGGACAGGATCTATTCACCTGTGTGTTAATTTTAAGGCATGAAGCACCGCTATTTTGAAATGTTGGGTGCTGTGTGGCATAGATGGTTGATTTATTGCACTTGTCACATTTCTTGCCAATCAGACCACCAACTTGTCAATTGCACCACTGGCAATTTACTCATTAAAAAAACGTTTCTTTTGATGATAGCATTATGTTGCAAATGCTTTTCGTTATAGCATGCAAATTTGTAACCTGTTTTAACGCAGATTGTGTGTGCTATATTCTGACTGAGTTTTTTTTCCTTTCTGACTTTCAGTTCCTCGATGACTTGGTAATGAAACCCTAATTTTTTGTGTGTGTGCATGTGTGCTTGCATTTGCATAATGCAGGGTTTGCTATTGACTCAGTATTGCTAATTAACTTATTGGCATCTGTGTGTAGGGTGGCCAATAAGCTGATATGTTGTTTAATACATGCAAGCATTTAGTAACGCTGGATGTGTTACCTGAGAACCAGGATTTCATAAGAAGGCTCAATTCATAAAAGGTAATATTTGCTCATTCATGACCAGTTGCGCCAGGTGTCCAGCCACGTTCAACACACGCTGAACTTATCCCAGCGTTCTCATAGTATCGCAAAACCATTTGAAAGACTTGCATGGATGGTACGCCGAATTTTCGCCTAGGGGCCATTCTACAAAGTAGTGGCATGTACTTTCCCTTAGCCTTATTTTCTTGTCGAATAATCCCTAGTTGCATTGCAAAGATGTGCAATCTATAGGGAAGACGCAAAGACTGGTTGATTGTTGCCAGCAACGGCATGATCATTATTATCATTAGCCAATGTCAAGTCCACTACAGGCCAAAGGCCTCACCCAGAGGCCACTATTATCCCTGTCCTGCATAAGCCAACCACATCCTATGGCTCCAAATTTCCTTGTTTTCATCGCTATCTGTCTACTGCCGCTACTGTCTAAACTCTACTGCACCTTGACACCTGTTCTTTTACTCTAATGGACCACTGGTTATGTGTTGGGTGTATTATACAATGGGGTGAGCTCTGCTGGTTTTTACTAATCTTAACAAAAAAAAGCTGTTTTCTGCCTGTGTGTGATCTCTAACATGTACTGACATCTTTCTACATTTCAGTGTTACATCTATAATATTCGTTGATTTGTTGACATCAGCTTTTGTTCTACCTTTCTAGTCTTCAACAGTGTGCCATGTTCTTGCTTCGTCTCCCTCCTTTAGGACTCTAGTCCAGCTCCCACTGATGACAGTGCAATGCTACTAGTCGACCAGACTGATGATGCCAGCGAGAAAAAGAAACGACGCAAGGCACCGCCAGCCATGGCAGCCACTGAAATGAAGTGAGTCGATAAGCCCCAATTCATTACTGAGCGAAACTATTTCGGCTCTGCAGTGCACAGGAAATAGCAATTCTAGATAGCTTAAGAAGTTCTAGGAACATGCGTTTAGGTGTCGGTAGAATGAAAACATGAAACCCTTAGAAGTGAAAGGCGTTGCATTTGCCACTGCCAAGCCTTGTGGCTATGTCTGTTTTGAAAGGCCCTCTTGTTCATGTCCCCCCCCCCCTTTTTTTTTTCTGCACTTGCATACTCATTTTCGCACATTGAGACCAGGAGTACTGTTTGGAAGTCATTTACATAAAAATGCACGAGTCTTTCTAAAGAAAAAGCTGACACAACAGAATACAGTCAAACCCTGCAATAACAAAAGCCTGAGACAGTGAAATTCTTGCCGCAATAAGATACTTTCGTATCTCTTGACAATTAAACATCATTAAACTACAATCGTACATTAACAGAATTTTTTGGAACCTTTTTAGTCCCCATATTGTCAACCTATGCAAGGCTAACAGAGTCCAGAAAGTGCACAAATGCATTTTCTGCAAATTAAAATGCATAAAATACCACCACATTCCAGTAGCTTAGCCACCACCATTGGCTTAAAACTCGCCACAAATCCAGCAGAGGTTGGACATGTTCATGTGACTGAAGAGTTTGTCACGTGCAACTTCCTTGGTGCATCTACTAGCAACTACAATGTAGTGCGAGAAATAGTGGACTGCGTGCTGGACATCTGGTCTAGGAAGGTGGCTTTCTAATATTACATTCCCATGCCGCAGGACCATTCCAAACGAGAAGTATGGCTTGCAACAGGCAGTGCGGGCCCACCGCGAGCGGAACAACATGCTCATGCTCCTGAACACCGAGCTGAACCAGGAGTTGGTGGAGGCCACTGAGGAAAGACTCTCACTCGAGCTACAGCTGGAGAACCTCAAGCCCTTCTCTTGCTGATGCAAGCAGCAGCATTTGAAGAGAATGCCCCATCACTCCCATTTCTACACCTTCCCCCTCGGCGCTCCTAACACTGCTGGAGGACCGCTCAATTTGTCAGAATCCCTCCCCCCTCTCCTGGTTTTAAAATCCTCTCCTTTTACTTTACTGGAAGGTTTAAAAAAAAAAGGATAACAAATTGAAATTTGGTGTCGAGAGAGAGTGAGAGAGGGCCAGCAAGGTAACAAAAGTTCCGTGAAGCATGTGTTAGCCAATCGCGGTTAAATAAAGCCCGTCGCCGCTGCAGCTGGTCACAGCTGTCAATTTGTGCCTGTTAGCAGACCTGGGCGGGTGTTACTGCCGTCTGCTTTCTTTTTTCTTTTTCCTGTCTTATTACCCCATTGCTTTTTCACCTGTGTTCACTCTTTCTTTTTTCCTTTTTTTTTTTTATGAAAGGCCAACTGCAACAAAATTTCACTTTGTTTTTCACACGAAATTTTCCTTTGTGTGCCACTTTCACACGACAGTAGTACACAGTGTCAAAGCAATCTTGGCAAAGCTGCAGGACTGGTAATTGTCTACCATATTATTATTATTGTTATTATTATTGTTATTATTATTATTATTAACAGCCTTTAAATAGCCTCTTAGCTGATGACACAGTGGTTTAGCAAATGCCACATGGCCTCCGAGGCCTTCAGCATGCTGCAAGTGCTCCCCAATCACTGAGGTGGCACCACACTGGTTCCAAGCATTGTCTGCCAGCATTGTTTTTGGGAAGCATATATGGCATTGTCTGTCCTTCTGGTGTCAAAAACATTCCAGTTTGCTAACAGTTTGGGGCATCCACTGATGCTTGACTTGTAAAATTGTGCACGGAGGCTGCTTTATATTGGCGCTACTGAAACTAAGCTTTTTAGTCTGCCCATAATTGCATTGCATTTGCCCTTTGAAGAGAAACAGCATGCTCCTGCTAAATAATCTGGCATTTAATCTTTCATTTGTCAGTTCTTGTGAGCGTATAATTTCAAAGGCATTCACGCCACCTTGCTATGTAAAGCTCTGAAGAGGTTTCACTGTCATGCGCATTTCGTGTCGCATAATGCTAGCATTGCTGTGGTTACAAGAAGCAGAACTGTGTATGTATAATTTATTGTGAGCCAAGTGGCTCACTCTACGGCTGCTTCTGGATTGCAATTGCTTATTTAGTCATGCCTTTTGACCTCCTGCTTGGCATTGTGTGGTGCACATCTCTGTATGCAATGTCAGCTTAATGTAAAGGTAAATATATGTTTGCTGTTTTGCATAGCACGAATGCCGTTTTGCCCCTTTCATGTGGGAAAATTTGGTGTCATTTGTAGTCAGTAACATTTGTGTTTAATGTTACCAGGTCTCTCCTGCACGGGTGTACATAAGACAAAAAAAAACATTCACAATCGATACATGTGGGGATAACACATTCGAATGTGTTTAACTTGATGCGTCCAGTAGAAAAGAAGTACACTAATGAAAAGAAATAAAGAAGACGCAAATGATGATCTTCTAATTTTTAAAAGGGTGTTTTACTTCCTTGAATACAAAACTGCTGTTCATTTTACCTGGTCATTCACTGATAAGCTTCCTCGCATTAATCGTGCTTTGCCATTTCAGCCACGTTGTTGACAACTTACTGGATCCATGTTGTGCTTGAGTCTTGTTTTAACTTTCAATGTAATATGTACAGCTTGATCACTTATAATACTCTAAAACTAAGGCTAATCAAAATTTGCATGCATTTTTTTTTCACATGTGACCTTTGTGTCTTATATTCTGGCACAATGTCACCACTTCGCATAGCAGACATCACTTTTGCCATTTAGCACCCTGTGGAACTTGACATGATTTGAAGTATCAAATGTCATTTGCTGAAAACGATGTTAAATGTTCCCACGTGATTGGGGTATTTGGAGAATTAGCTTCACTGTCAGTGTTTACGAAGTTATGACTCTTAGGCCACATTGAAACCTTTATTGTGACGCAACACAAGAGCAAAATCATGACTCTGACTAAGCAGAGCCATTGTTCACCAATGCCATTCAAATGCCGCTTCAACACATAGCTGGGAATGCCAGTGAGAAGAGGTGTGGTGTTCTTAAGGATTGTCACTTGCAGCTACTTCAGAACTGTTGTGCGTTAATTGGTTCAATGGCTTAGGATAATTGTTTCTGCTGCATACCTAAGAACATAAAAAATTAGGCAAGCAAAGTCTTGATTTGCAAAAACAGCAAATTTGCCAAGTCTGACCTTGATTCAGCTTTTGTGGATGGTCATGCAAGTACAACTGACTTGCGATGACTTGAATTTCTGGGGACTACAGGCATATTGTCCTTTTAGTTTGAGTCTGGTTGTTCAGAAATGTTTTGAACATATAGTGGGCAAACTATAGTATGTAATTGTTTTAATTCACTGAAACAGTAGGTTATTGCAAGTTTGCTTACATATATTGTGCTGCTTTAGCATTTTCATGCCATGTTTGAAACTCAATATGTGCATCTATGCTTGCATGCATGATGGGCATTCGCCTCCTAAAATGCTTATTTGCGTGGGGCCTGTCTATTTTGTGCAAAACATTGTGGTAATGGTGTCCAAGTGCATACGAGTCCTTTCTGTCCACTGGGCAACTTTTCGATGGCAGTTGACAGAAGACATGTCGAGTCGTACCAGCCAGTTTGCACTCTTTGTGCGTTTGGCACCCTGTTTACCCAAACCCAAATGCACATCTCTTCTAAAGCACTCCTTGCAAACATTGTACCTGGGACTAGAGATTCATCAAAGTTCAGCAGTGCTTACAGGCTTACAGCAGGCTTACAGGTTTTGCTTGTTCACGTATGGCTACTTTTGTTACCACCTAGTGGCTTTAGGAGGTATGGTTAGGACGAGTTGTCACATTATCTGTCCAAAAACCGAGTAAAGTTTTCTTGCCTCTGTCTTGCTCCCACCCACACGGTGAGCTGAAACCGCATTTTCATTTCTACACTGGGATTAAATGGATGTGTAGGTGTTTTCTCGACTCATCTGAACACAGAAAAAATAAATTCAACTCACTTGTGAAAACTAGGTCATGCAAAAGTAACTGGAATTGTCCAACTTGCGCAGCTGCATGAAGAATCTTTAGAATGTGTTGCGGTACACATCAACAAATTGAACCAATATAGTGGGATACCTGTAGCATTCTTCTTGCAAAAAGCCCGAATTGTTTCAGAGAGTACTTGGAAGGCGTAAATTTCAAACCATTCAACGCAAGCTATTACACTTTTTAGCCTTTGTTTCCTGAAATCAGGTTGGATTATGCGACTTGAGTGCTACTTTGACCCAGTATGTAGGCATGGTAATGGGCATGGGGGGGGGGGGGGGGGGCGTGGAGATAAGGGTGTACGCATAACTTGTTGGGTGTACAATGATATCTCATATTACGTAGAACACTTGGATGACAATAAAAGATAGGTAATTCATAACAGTATGATTTGTGCATGATGTAAGCCATTTACATTAAGGATACTGGATTTTGGTGTTATCTTGCTGCTGATATACTCTTCTTCATACCATCCAAATTTGCCACCAATGTTTTGCAATACTTCCCACTAATTTGCCCAGTTTTCTTGTTTTTAGGCTGTCACTGTACTTTGCAGCTGGTGTAGCATTGGGGCGCTTTCACATAACTTAACTGCCGTTTCCACCTTAAAATCTGATAAGGTGGAGCGACTGAACTGCAAATTCTCTGCTCCGTTGCCTCTCCTTTCCTAGTAGATGGTAACAGCTGTGCATTAGACTAATTTGTTCTCCGTCCACGGCTAGGTTTATTAACGGCAGTAATTGCCTGTGGAATTTGGTTAAACGAGGCAGCTGCCGGCGGCAAATGTTTTATTGGAGAGCTTTAGGCTCTCTGTGTAATATAATCGATTACTGGCATCAGTGAAACCAGCATCCGATACAGAGTTCAGCCACAGTGCACTGAGCACTTATTGCAACTTTAGTCTGTGCTACCTAGTGTCTTGCCCAAGTATTAAAATATCGTAGTTCTTCTTTTCTCCTTCGATGAGATCAGTCATGGAACACAAGACTTGAAATGCATTATGGCTGAACGGAGTGCCACAGGATGCCATTTACTGGCATAGTTGCTGCTGGCTGCCTCTCAGGTGCCCCAGAATTCTTCATTAAACAATAATATGGATACAAGCAAACCAAAGCATTCTACTAAATACAGTAGACTTCCAATAATTCGACCCTGACGGGACCGACTAAATTGATTGAATTATCTGGCTGGTCATATTAAACGATATGCAGAAATAACGCAAAAACGCGCTAATTCATTTGGCAGTATTTGCCTGATGCTAACATGCCCCCGAATCAAACGCGCACACACTTTCAATGCGTCCAAAGTAGTAAACTGACGTAGAAATAGTATTAAAGCTCCTTAACAAAACATAAACCTAGTGCGCACACTATCTTTTGCGAGAAAAATTTTTAGCTTTGTCGCACGGTATTTTAAAGTCAGCTTCGCCGCTTTACAGTATCGTGCGGTAAAGCATGCAAATGTTGCGAAGATGGTTTTGATTTCTTGTCCGAGTGCACTGCGCGGGCAATGTTCGGTCCAATTTTCTTTTAGAAAAAAAAAGGCAAGCATTAGAATTGGGTAAATACAGTAGTCAAGCTTTGTGAGCTGTGGTTATCGCTTGAAAATCTTCCTAGGGCACGGCGAAAATAGGCATTTTCAACGAGAAATGACATGTGCTTAACACATTTCCTATCCCCTAAGCTCTGCCGAGACGGACACTGCTACTAATTGGATCACTATCTGGGTCACTGAAAGGGTCAGGCGCATGCGTGCTAACTGGTCAAATTCAAATTATCCTGTGAAGGCCAACTGGTCGGGACCTTCGGCTGGGATCGAAGTGACGGAAGCGGGCTGTAGAACACTCTTAAATCCATTTCTGTGCAAAACCTTGGGCGAGAACAAATTTGGATATGCACAGAAAGTTAAATCTGTTGGCTACATGTGCAAGTCCCCGTATTTTTATTGTATTGGTGAGTTGAACAGTTAGTTGCTGGTTATGACGTTGGTGGCTGCTTTGAGTAACATTCATCAATGCTTCACTGCTTCATTGCCAGACTTGGCTCTGTGTTTTGGAAGACTCTTGTAAGATTATCTCCAGGTGATAAATTTGGTGTTCTTGCTTCTGTGGTCTTAAAAGAATTTGCCAGTTGTTTGCTGTTACAGTTGTGAGAGAGCTTTGCACATCTTGTATAGTCTGACGAGTTGTTTGCATACATTGTGGCACTTCTGCTTTTCGTCGCAGTACAGCTATTGGTACAATGTTTGTCCTTCGCAGTTCTTTTCTTTCTTGGTCATTGACCCGCAAACTGCTCTTGTCTGTTGGATTGGCCACTCCACGTGATGGGTGATGACATATGAGAAGCAGTCGAAGGAAAATAATTGTTACAATAGACAGCCCTTGGTGGGTACTCTTGCTCTTTCTCTCAGTGTTGAGGCTTGTTACTGGATGAATTTTAAGCATGTTATTTATTGAACATGGGTGTGGCCTATCTTTTTTAATCGAGCATTTTTTTGAGGCTGAAAGTAATCAGCAGTACATTCATTGACCTGCCGCATTCAGCGTGTGTGGCTTGTCCAGTTGTCCTTGGGCAGTCGTCGAAGCATTTTATGTTCTCATTGCGAGTTTGATACGGATTGTGGTGTCGTGCCAAGGGTGTTTAGTAGAAGTAAAGCAACATCAGCAGTTCCACGCATGGGGTCTTGCACACTAAGCACAAGTGCAACTTCTGCAACCGTATGAGTTGAAGCTGCCAATTTCGCTGTGTAGTCGATTACAGTTGCATTGGTAAAGATGGATGATATCATTTTATTTTTAACAATGGGGTTAAGGCAAGTCTGAATGTGACTCTTCCGTGTGCACCTTTGTACTTTACACCTATCTGCTTTAGTTACAAGCTGTTGAGGCGTCAAGCCGCTTGTGATCGGTCAGTGCATAGCACTCGTTTTGTAGCACTGGTTACACGAAAGCCACAGACAGCTGTCGGCTTTGTGCGCCGGGGCCTCCTCATTTTCATTTGGCACCTGTGTACAATGGTAGACCAAGGCGTGCCATGTCGGAACTGTGTTTTTGTCACGCAGTAAGGTTTTTCCTTGGCCGTGCGCCAGGTCTGGAAATGGGGGCTCCCTAGAGAGAGAGTAGTGATATGTACATAATTTAGTCTTGTACAAAGCAAGGGAAAGTGGAAGAAGAGATAGCAACCCGAGAGCCTCCATCCTGTCTGGCATATATGCAACTGTCTTGATGTGCATATAGGTTGTAAAGTGGTATATATATATATACATATGTGTGAATGCGTGTATAAATATTTTCATTCACACATGGCATATGTTGAAATGGCGTGTTATCCCGTTGTCATATCCTTCTGGCAGCTTATCATGCATGCAGGGGCCACCCCCTGCACTTGTAAAGCATCCGGAGGAAAATGTTGGCAGTAGCCATACGTTTTGGCACTGACACGAAATGTAGTGGATCTGGGATTTGAAGAAACAGAAAGCAGACTTGAAGCCAATGCCAAAGTACTTCGAGTGTAATTTTTTATGGCCACTGCCACATTTTCCTCCAGCTGAAAACGGCATCGCGTGAAGCCATTTTGTGCTTCTTGAGCGGCCAGCCACCCCGAGGAAGTTGTTTTAGAAGCAAATATTTTTCATAGTGTTCATGCAGACACTTGCTCGACATTGTTTGGAGGTTGTTGCAGGTGTCCTGTGTCTTTGTTTTCTCGAGATTGTCAATGGCCCCGCCATTTTATTTTCTCTCCTTAGCGGGGCTTGATAATTTGAGTGCATTGTTGAGCCTGTCTGTCTGCTAAGAACGTCTCGGCTGCAGACAGATTGAGTAGTGTGCAAATCTTGTTAGTGTTTCAGGTGAACACCACTACACGCCCGCTGACGGTCTTTTCTACACGCCAAAATATATTCGTGCAAAGCTAACGAGAGCCCAGTAATGATCTCGCGCATAAAAAGCAATTGCGATTGTGTCTGTGGTTGTGGAGCCAAGGTGTGGAAATAAAAAAAAAAAGTTGTTCATGCCCATGCTGCATTGTTCACTGTGGAACCGTCTTGCACCTCAGGGCTGTGCCAGGCTCCTTTTTATATCAGTGTAGTAGTAGGTGTAAATGAAATGTGCTGTGCCTGGTAGTGGTTTATAAGCGGTTGTGTCGATCATGGTTTATGGAGGACTGTTGACTGCAGACACCACTGCAAGAAAGTCAAGGTAGTAGGAGGATGCTTTGCGATTATGAATACTTGCTCAAAAATATCCAACGTAATGCAATATTGATTTACTTTACAGTTAGTCGTACCACGCTTTCATCATAAATAGATGCAGTTGCGTGCACAAAACACATAAGCATTATTGGTTGCTAGCACTACATGACGGGAAGAAGTTGACGGTCACTTTAGCCTGCGCTAAAGAGGATGAAGGCAAAGCCTGCACGCTTGCAAGACATTCATTAAATTACTGTGACATTCTCATTAGAATGCGTTGTTACTTCCTACTGTTTTCTCTTTACTTGTTTTTCTTTTTTTCCGGTCACCTAGACATGGCCACTGGTTCTTTGTGGTTAATGGCACATTAGGACGGTTGTGGCAAATCTTTGAAAACCATTTAGAGACGTATGCAGGTTCACTGAATGAATTTTTACTTTAACACTTTATTCGACTAGGGTAGCTATATGAGCTTGCATATATGGTGCCTTCTAATTCCTTGTTGTGCAGGCAGAGTGAGAGGGGTGCAGAAAGGCAAATTACACAAACATGCAGCACTAACTACCCGCCATGGTTGCTTAGTGGCTATGGTGTTGGGCTGCTAAGCACTTAATCAAAGCAGCATTCCATCTGAAAAGAAACCTGCCCCCTGGCGTCAAAATCTCACTGTATGCGGACGACATCTGCATTTGGAGTGCGGCGCGTTCCCGCAGTACCACCCAACAACGCCTCCAGAGAGCGCTAGCAAATATATCGGCCTACCTAAATCCAAGGGGTCTGAAATTGTCCCCCGACAAAAGCGTTGCCATGGCTTTCACGCGGAGGTGTATGGACAAATACCCACTAGTGTTGGGTGGTCGTGCCCTTCCATACGTCAAGACGCAAAGGTTTCTTGGAGTGACGATCGATAGGAACCTCACATGGTCGCACGTATTCCGATTTTTAGCCGGAACACAGTGGGGCAGCAACTGTAGATCAATGGTGCTCCTCCATAAGGCCTACGTCGACGGAACACTACGATATTACCTCCCGATCCTGCACAAAATATCTCCCACAAGCAAGAGAAAACTCGAGGCAGCACGAAACAACTGCCTTCGCGTATGTCTTGGCCTTCCGAAGGGGTCGTCCCGGTCAGGGACTGTAGCAGAAGCTGGATGCCTGCCTCTGGAAGTGCTATGTTCGCAGGAGACACTTCGGATACACCTCCGCCACGTCATTCATACGAAGACTCACTTTTTAAAGGATATTTCCAGAACCCGTGCTACATCTAGCTTTGGGCAGGCCGTCGGAAGCATATCTATTTCGATTCCTGCTCAGGCGTCACAAATTATGCCGCGCAACATTTCACCATGGACACTGTCCCCACTGGAAATCGTGCCATATATACCTGGAATCAGTGCGAAAAAGAAAATGCCTCAGGCAGCGACTTATCAGATAGCTTTAGAATATATGCACAAAGAATACGCAGCCGCAACGCACATTTTCACAGATGGCTCTACAACTCCACATCGTTCATCATGCGGACTTTTTGTACCCTCTACAGGGCAACGATTCTCGTTTCGTCTTGAGCGAGCGACATCATCTACTTCAGCGGAGCTATATGGCATTAAGGAGGCCCTTGTGTATGTACTTCGACAGCAGCCGCCAAGGACATGGGTGATTTTCACAGACTCAAAAGGAGCCCTACAAAGTATCTGGAACAGGCACAAGCGTTGCAATAATCAACCAGCAGCATTTGACATTGCTTATCTTCACCACAGGGCTAAGATTGCTGGGCATTGCATAAAGTTCCAGTGGATACCTGGCCATGCCGGCATTTCGGGAAATGAAAGAGCGGACGAAGCCGCCAGAAATGGACTCCATTACCGCAAGTTCAAAAGAACATATTTTACAAAAGCCGATGCTTCAAACATGGCAAAAAAATATGCCTATCAAGAAAAAGACCGCATCTTGAATCTGCCGCTTCAAGATAACTTCCTACGTTACATTGACCCAGAAATGAGACCGAAAATTCCACGACCACTTCCTCGACACTTAGAGACATTGTACCATCGTCTTCGACTGAATGTGGCATACACGAACAATTATCTGTACAGCATAGGACTTACCACTAACCCATACTGTGATAACTGTCGCAACTTAGAGACAATTGAGCACATATTACTAGAATGCCCCGCGTACCGCGACGAGAGACAATTTTTTGAGCACCAAATGGACATGATTTGCCACGAACCGTTAACGTTACCGAGCATCTTAGGTCCAATGCCCGGCCCTTCAAACCAGCGACGGGTTTTGGATTTATTGTTCAATTACCTGACAGAAATTGGTCAAATAGGAAAGCTTTAAAAATTGCATCCTTCCTATACAAAAGCTTAAGTTTACCCGCCATGTCACCTGTAAATATTAGTATCAGGTCCACTCGGACATTTCATATTTACTTTTATCCTTTTTTTCTCGAACTCTTTTCTGGAATCTTTTAATCCCATTCCCCATCCCTATACAGAGTAGCATGCCAGCAGTTATATACGCGCCGGCAAAATTCTCTGTTTTTCCAATAAAGAGCCCTCTCTCTCTCTCTCGCATTCCGGGCAAGTTGGTAATCCATTACTTAAATGATATTGCGTGACACACTTGCGCTAGGTGTGTCTTCTCTCACGTCCGTGTCGTTTTTTTGTCGCGCAATATCATTTAAGTACTGCTAAGCACAAGGTTGCAAGATTGAATCCCGGCCATGGCAGCCGCACTCAAATGGGGACGAAGTGCAAAAATGCCTGTGTACTTAGATTTAGGTACATGTTAAAGAACCCCAGGTGGTCTAAATTTCCGGAGCCCCCTTACTACAGATAATCGGCAAGTGGTATTGACACGTAAAGCCCCACAATTTAAAAATATAGAGCGCTAACTTTCAACAACAGCTTTATTTCCAGTTCCGCAGGCGTACTTCACTCCTCAATACGTCATACGACATGTGTACATTGCTCAGCAAATATGAGCAAAACTGAGGTAACCACACGCAGACGCTTCTGGCCACACTGGTAATTTGCAAGGGTGTCCATTCAATGTGAATAGAGATAAGCCATTGATAGCGAAATTGATGGTTTACTGGCGCATGCACTTGAATTTTGGTGCCATAAAGCCGGATGACCATCGGCTTTTTCGACCCATGAGCCATCTAAGACTGTCGTCCTAATAAAAATATGTAGGCAGTTTGCACTAGTGGTGCAAGGCTGGGTCGCAGCAGAGCTAGTTCATTCCGGTTTGCTAAGTATTGCTAGGTTTTGCTACATTTTTCGTGGTTATGCATGGCTTGGCTAGACTCGTACCAAGCGTTGCTAGTTTTTGCTAAGTCTTGCGAGGTTATGCATGACTTAACTATGCTCACAGATTTGCGAAGTTTTGCCAAGTTTTTGCGAGGACATACACGGCCAGGCCGGTAAGTCACACAAGCTGAGGCTTGTGTGACTTAAGTCGCACGCATACAAGCCACAGTATCTGCATCACAATTTATTATGCACAGTGCTTTTGTACCAGTCGTCATCGTCGTCGATCCGGTCCTCATGCTCGACGTCCGACCGTCGTCATGGTCGGTGGCGTCGGGGAGGCTTCACGAAGTACTAGCAAGGCAGAGCTCTTCTTTTCAAAGTTCCGCACCAAGCTCACCGTGGAGAGATTCACGTCGAACCAGAGCCGGTCACAGACGCGGCAGGTGTGCCCGACCTCTTATGCCGAGGAATTCGCGCTGGAAGCGGCCGTTCGCACCTCCCATGGATTTACGGGCTTGGCGTTGGAAGTTCTCGGCGACGCGCAGGCCCGGAGCCGAATCCCGGCGGCGCCGAGCATTCGCCGGCAGCGTTCGTTGTCTGTGGCCCGAAAATCGGTATCCTCGGCCAGGCGATGGAGTTTGTCCAAGTAAAACTTGCTTGGGCTAGTCGGTTCATGCTTGAATGAGTAAAGGCAAGGCGCAAAAGACAAGGACTGAAGAAGGACACAAACGACAGGACCGGCGCCACTCACAACTAAGTTACTTCCGCAGCAAGTCTGCCTTATGTAGGTCAAACAAGCCGAATCACACACGAAACGTTAGAAGTACAATACAGCAATCCATCGACTACTTAGGAATCATATCTCTTTGTTTTTGCTTTCCGGTTCTTTCCCGAGAACAAGCACACGCAGCGAATCTTGAAACAATCTGACTTGCCTCCAATACTCTGACTTGAGTATTTTGCATGCGCGCTTTGTCGGCGGTATGTCGGCAAGGCGCGATGTGCAGGGTCGGCTATCCTTCGTCGATCGTAGTCCCGCTGAGCTGCTCACCGAGCTTCTTTGTAGGTCACAGACGCGACAGCTGTGCCCAAACTCTATGCCCAGAAATTTGCGCTGGAATCGGCCGTTCGCACCCCTCGTATCTCGGCGTGCTTTTAACGCTGGAAATTTTCAAGCAGTCGCAGGCCGGGATCGCTTTCTCGGTGACGCCGAGCATTCAGTCGCCGACTCTCACGTTCCCTGGACTGAAACTCGGGATCCTCGACTCTGCGTCGCCTCTTCTCCGCCGCAGCTTCGGTGCGGTGTTCCGGATCAGCTCGGCGGCGACGCATCCCTTATCGCTTGGCAGTACGGCGCTCTTCCTGGCAAGCCGCCGCTTCGGGCGTCCTGACTTTCTTGGGTCTTCCCAGGATACATCACGGAGTAGAGGAGGCGAGAGGCGTGACGCCGCGGCCCGAGCTTTTACTCGCCTGCGATGTCACAACTCCCCCCTACGCGTGTAGGCTGCGAGGGGGTTACGTGGCTCGGTGCTCTCGCAGGTGGTTGCTAGGCAACGCGAGGCGGCGCACAGCTGGGCTGAGTTTTCTGGTAACGCTCCACGGCGGAACGAAAGCCTAAGCAGCTCCGGTGTTTAAATGGCAGTGTCGACCAAATGCGAAGCATTCATGCGTTAGCAAGGTTCCGCGATGCGCCAGAGCTCGGGCGGTTTATAGCGCTACGCGGAGGCGACGGAGCCCGACGCAGCACCCGAGACAACAGCTGCACCGCCGCCGTAACAGCGCACCGACTTGTACCAGGTGTCTCGCAACGCCGGCGCGACGAGGCGAGACCGACGGGAAAAGTACCAACGTTTGTCGGCGCCCGGTGAAATGATGAGATAGTTTAGCCTGACGTATATGGTTCTTTCCGCCCACACCAGTGTAGGCACCACGGTGTGTGCGCTCAACGTTCATGCCGGCAGCGGAAATCGGAGGAACGCTGCCTCCGCGCTGTTGCAGAGCCCTATTAGGATCGGCCTGCAGCTATTTCAGCCCGCTGCAGGTGCGTCGATCGATCCGGGGTGCATGGGGGCGCCCTTCAGAGAACCAGCGAGGACAGCGCTAACCAACCGTGAACTTCCTTTGGAGAACTGCGGACTACGGCAGCGCTGGAATTTAGGGGCGCCGGCTGGATTCGGGCGTGACCACCTGACTTCGGGGACGCCAGACAATGGATACCACGACGACTGCCCTGCAAAGGTCGTCTGCCCGCGAGAGAGTACTGAAACCTGTGCGGAACGTGTGTGTGAGCCCTCCCCCTCCAAAAAGACGTGTAGTCTGCGATGACGTCGAACGATGACGTCGAACGGAGTGCTTATAAGCGGCTGTTGCCGGCTGCTAGTGTGTGCTCGTCGTCGTACTCTGTGCTCGAAATGCACTCGTGAGCTGTGTGCTCGTTTGCTGTATGCTTTGTCTTGCGGGCCCCATTTGGGAGTCACGCTAGACTGTCGATGTATGTCTTGTTTAAACTGTAAATAATGTAAATAAACCCTGCTCGCCTAGTCCTGTCGCCCCAAGTTCCTCCGATCGTCCTACAAGCCCGACACCAAATCTTACAGCCCATAGAGTGGAGCGTGCGGGTGTGTCCACCGTGTCCACTTGGCTTCGTCGTTTTTGCAGCCGAACGCACTGCGCGCCTCTGAAGGGTTTGTCCGTATAGACTATATTACGGAAGCGTTTAGGCGCCGCCATCTTGGGCTGTTGACGCTGCTGTTCCCTGTCTTTAACGACTACGTGTGCGTTACTATACAGTCGATTCGCAAGCATGAATATAGTTGTATAAATGCGTTCAGCGTTTCACGACCATGTTACGTAACTTTGCGTCTGATAAAAGATAGAAATTGTTTGTTTAACTGCCCAAGGTGGCGGTGCCCGTGAATCCTACATAATGTCGTCTGTAGTAATGAGACTGCCTGCCGCGCGGCGTTGCAGTCGCCAGCAGTAGCGCGCTCCCCGGAGGCGGGGAGCGCGCTACTGCTGGCGACTTTTTGGTGGGGACTAAGCTAACGAGCTGGGGACTGCTGACGATTTTTGGTGGGGGTACTAAGCTAAGTCGACACATCGCGGGAGGCGGTCGCGTCCGAGCTCTGACGCAGTGAGGATCCGAAGTGGCGCTAAAGTTGCTTTCGAGTTTTTTTCACGGCAGAAAAGGTGAGAAAAATGAAGCGTTCGTTGGAGCAGCAGTCCGTGATTAAATCTTGCTTTCACCTGGGCAAAACAGCTTCCGAGGCGCTTGCCTTAGTTAAGGAGGCTTACAAAAACGACTTCCTCTCAAGGGTCCAGGTTTTCCAGTGGTTAAGTGAGTTCAAGAACTCACGGGAGATCGTTGAAGACATGGAGCGGTCTGGACGCCCTTCAACGAGTGGTTTGGACGAAAATGCGGCCAAAGTAAAAAAAAAAATATCTCCTAGACTCCAACCGTCGTTTGAGTATCAGATTAATTGCCGAAGACCTCAACATGTGCAAAACAAGGGATCACAAAAGTATTTCTGGAAATTTGAACATGCGGGAGGTTTGTTCGAAATTGGTGCCAAGTGTTATGATGAATAAATGTACCGTGAGATATTGGTGCAGTTAGAAAGTGAACGGGACTCTCTGGACGGCATAATAACAGGCGACGAATGGATGTTCCAGTAAGACCCCGAAACCAAGCGCCAAAGTTTGGAGTGGCGCACCACGAACTCCCCGCGCCCCAAGAAAGCGAAAATGTCGAAGTCCAAGGTAAATACAATATTCATTGTCTTTTTTGGCAAGCAAGTGGTACACAAAGAAGTTGTACCTCCGGGGCGAACCGCGAACGCCGTGTTCTACAAAGAAGTCCTTGAGCGCCTTCACAGAGCCGTGAAACGGAAGCTCCCGGAGGTTGCCGATCGCTGGAAGCTCCACCACGACAACGCTCCAGCCCACGCCGCCTTCGTCGTGACTGCTATATACTGTTACGTCCAAGCGCGTAAAAGGGACGCGTGGATCAAGAAGAGGAAGAAAGAGGAGAACGAAGACTGTGCAGCGGCCATTCCTGTTGTTCGTAGCCTGCCGTTCCTGCTCTCGCACGCCTAAATAAACCCCTTTTCCCCGTGCTTGTAACAAATTGGTGGACGGTGCGGGGTACACCTCGTAACCACGGAGCCTACGCTGCTACAACTTCGCCGAAGCCGTCGACTTGCCGGACTTCCGCCACCATCACCTGACATGACTGAATACGCCTGCCAGATTCCCGAAGGTTCTGACGCGGCTTCAAGGCCAGCACCTGGCGTTCCGTGGCAATACTACCGGGTGCCACTCACTTTCGGAGGAAAAGCCGGAGAAGATGTCGACGAGTGGCTCAAAAACTACCGAAGGGTGAGCCGATCTAACGGTTGGAACTCGACCGCACAGTTGTCAAATGTTGTGTTTTCCCTTACCGACACAGCACTCGTCTGGTATGAGAATCACGAAGACACGCTCACGTCATGGGAGCTTTTCGTAGAGGAGCTCAGAGCGTGTTTTGGAGACTCTAGCGCAAAAAAGAAACGCGCCGAACAGACGCTTTCGCAAAGAGCTCAGATTCCCGGCGAGACCTGTACGACTTATATCGAAGAAGTGCTGAAACTGTGCAAAATAGTGAACTCTCAAATGTCTGAAGAGGACAAAGTTGGACATTTGTTGAAAGGGATAGCCGAAGACGTCTACAATTTTTTGATCGGCAAAGAAAGCTTGGATTCCGTGTCTGACGTCATTCGCCACTGCAGGACCTTTGAGACGCTGAAGATGCGACGGATAATACCGAAGTTTGGTCGCCTGGCTAATGTCACAACGGTGGCAAGTGTAGACCCGAGTTCGTGTGTTGACCTTCCTTCAACAATACGGCAGATTGTTCGCGAAGAGTTGCTCCATCGGGAAGAGTTGTACCGTTGCACTCCCGGCATCGCTGGTGCGTACTCACCACACGAGATGCGAAACACGGCCGTTTCGACCACATGGCAACCCACGGTTCACTCAGCGACCGTCGAGTATAGGTCTACCCCACAAACGAGAGGGACCCGAAGCTATCAAGATCATGACTACGACCAACGCCCTCGCCGCACGCACGCCTCCGGGCGGCCGATGCCTAGCCATGATGATTGGGACCCACCTGCTGGCTATGCAGTCGACAGCAACATGCGTGACAACGTGCAAGAACATCGAAATTTGCAGCATCTGCCGGTGTGTTTCCAATGCGGTGTCGCGGGCCACATAGCGAGATTTTGCAATCGTCGCCCAACAACGTGGAATCGTCGATCGGGCGATTCCACGTTACCATAGCGTTGTGTTTCGTCCGGGCTCTTAGAGGAGACTTGCAGTCAAGGTGAACTTTGTGTGTCTGCAGATACTGTTGTGCCTGCGTCCACCTCGGTGTGCGTGCCGGTTGTATGTCGCGGTGAAGTTCCAGGCAGTTTCGATGCCTCCGTAGAGCCAATGCATCTAAATTGTGTGAAGAAGAACGTTTTTGTCCCTCATTGTGTGGTATCCATCGACAACGGGCGTGCTGGCTTGTGGACGGCCAACTGCTCGGCAGAACCCGTCCTGCTTCCAGACGGCTTGAAACTCGCCTACTTTACAGAATACACGTCTTCGTCCGTAGCCGTACTAACAGACTCGCCGTGTGAACCTGCTGACGCTCGCCAAGTCTCAGACAAAAAGCTTCTGTCGATGATAAACAAGTCGCTCAGCACAAGGGAGCGCCATACCTTGGTGGATACGCTTTCTAAGCATCTGTCAGTGTTTGACTTTGCGCAGCCGGACAAAGCGTTCGCGATTCCCGAGTCACGAACGCGCCATACTATCGATACGGGATCTGCGCGCCCGATCAGGCAAAAACCTTATCGCGTGTCGCCTAACGAGCGCAAGATAATCGGGGAACAAGTGAGTGACATGATGAAAAATGGAATAATACAAGAGTCCTCGAGTCCTTGGGCAGCTCCGGTCATACTCGTCAGAAAGAAAGATGGTAACTGGAGATTTTGCGTCGATTATCGAAGATTAAACGCCGTGACTAAGAAGGATGTCTACCCGCTGCCCCGGATTGATGATGCAATTGATTGTCTTCATTCGGCCTCTTATTTTTCTTCAGTGGACCTGCGCTCAGGATATTGGCAAATCCCGATACACCCGACAGACAGAGAGAAAACAGCCTTCATAACCCCGGATGGATTATTCGAATTCAATGTGATGCCATTTGGGTTGTGCAACGCTCCAGCAACCTTTGAAAGGTTCATGGACACCATTCTGCGTGGGTTAAAATGGAACATCTGTATGTGCTATCTTGACGACGTTGTTATATTCGGGCGCACATTCAATGAGCACAATACGCGCCTGGATATTGTCCTCGACTGCATCAAAAACGCCGGCCTGGTTCTGAACTCCAAGAAATGTAAATTTGGTGACCGTCAAACCCTTGTGCTGGGTCATCTTGTTGACAAAGACGGTATCCGGCCTGATCCCCTCAAGACGGCAGCTGTTGAGGCATTCAGTGCGCCGCAGTCAGTGAAGCAACTTCGTAGTTTTCTGGGTCTTTGCTCTTACTTTCGCCGATTTATTCCTGGTTTTGCTGACGTCGCTTATCCTCTGACAAATCTGCTACATAAAGACGCACGGTTTGAGTGGACACCCGAGTGCGAGTCTGCATTTCGTCAGCTGAAGTTCCTGCTGACCTCCCGACCTATCCTTCGCCACTTCAATCCTACTGCGCCGACAGAAATCCACACAGATGCTAGTGGCGTCGGTTTGGGTGCCGTCTTGGTCCAACGTTATGACGACCGTCAGCACGTGATTGCTTATGCAAGCCGCTCATTAAGCAAACCTGAACGAAATTACACGGTGACAGAGCAAGAATGCCTCGCTGTAATCTTTGCAGTTCAGCGATTTCGCTCGTACTTGTACGGACGCCCATTCCTAGTCGTCACAGACCACCATTCCCTGTGCTGGCTCGTGAATCTTCGCGACCCTTGTGGTCGCCTTGCGCGCTGGGCTTTGAGGTTGCAGGAATATAACTTCACTGTTGCCTACAAGAGTGGCCGAAAACATGCTGACGCAGACTGCCTTTCCCGTATGCCGCTTACTACGACGGACTGCGACGCAGACGATTTTGATCATCTCGTCGCTTCTGTGACATCCGCGTTTCCAGAAATCGATGCGTTCAAAGCAGAACAACGGACAGACTCCAAATTGGAGCCACTCTTCACTTCTGCCCATTCAAGTGCAACAAGCAGCTACTGTCTACGTGACGGGCTCCTGTACAAAAGGAACTACTCAAGCACGGGTGCACGCTTCCTTCTAGTGGTGCCGGAGCGTCTCCGGCCAGCAATCCTTCAGGCTATGCACGATGACCCTACCTCCGGTCACTTAGGCACTGTGCGCACCCTTTATCGCATTCAAGAACGCTTTTACTGGCCCCGGATGCGACATTCAGTTGAGTTGTATGTCGCCAGCTGCATACAGTGCCAACGTCGGAAACGCCCAACCACTGCCCCATCTGGTCTGCTTCAACCTGTGCCACCTCCCAGTTCACCCTTTCGGCAAGTTGGAATTGATCTGCTAGGCCCTTTTCCAAAGTCATCTAAGGGGAACCGCTGGATAATTGTCTGCGCCGACTATTTCACGCGCTATTGCGAGACAGCGGCTATACCATCAGCCACCGCCACCGAAGTATCGCTCTTCTTACTTCACGCTATTGTTCTGCGACATGGACCGCCTGGTGTGATTATAAGCGACCGGAGACGTCAATTCACGGCGGATATCGTGGAAGAGCTTGTGCGTTTATGTAACTCGCACCTCAGGCACTCGACGCCGTATCATCCGCAAACGAACGGCCTCACTGAGCGCACTAATCGGACAATCACAAATATGCTTTCTATGTATGTTGCGTCCGATCACAAGAATTGGGATGAAGTTCTACCGTTTATTACTTACGCCTACAACACCGCCAAGCACGAGACAACCGGCTACAGCCCCTTCTTCCTTCTATATGCTCGGCCGCCCCGGTATACGCTCGACACTGTCCTCCCTTTTTACCACCACGACAATCCTACGGTCGCCGATACGCTATGCCTTGCTGAAGAGGCTCGGAGACTTGCGCGTCTGCGGACTTTGGCATCACAAGAAAACTCCAAAGCCCGCTACGACGCACGACATCGGCCTGTTGCATATCACCCTGGTGATCTCGTTTGGCTTTGGACTCCTACAAGGAAGCGCGGTTTGTGCCAAAAGCTGCTGGCAAACTACGATGGACCGTATGTTGTCATCGACAAAGTCAGCGAAGTGAACTATACTCTCGCGCGCCTCACGAACAATGGTAGACGTTCTGCTAGGACACAAGTCGCGCATGTAGCACGGTTGAAATCATGCACGCCACGACAAGCTTGTTGACTCGCCCAGTGGGCTTTGTCTGCGAGGAGAGGTATATGTTACGTCCAAGCGCGTAAAAGGGACGCGTGGATCAAGAAGAGGAAGAAAGAGGAGAACGAAGACTGTGCAGCGGCCATTCCTGTTGTTCGTAGCCTGCCGTTCCTGCTCTCGCACGCCTAAATAAACCCCTTTTCCCCGTGCTTGTAACAATACCTCGCCCGGATAGGGTTGCATCCTTGCCGCAGCCACCGTACAGCCCCGATGTGAGCGCGGCAGACCTCTTCCTGTTCCCAGAACTCAAGAGAAGCCTGGAAGGTCACCGTTTCACCGATGTTCCCGCCATCCAAGGGGCTGTCACAGCCTCTCTGAAAGAAGCAGCGGCAGCTGACTTCTAGGGAGCTTTTTAAGCGTGGGAATCGCGTTGGGGGCACCGGTGTATCGACGCCCAAGGAGGCTGTATTGAAGAATTTTAATAATATGAACCGATTGGTATCAATAAATTATTTTTGCCAGACCCGGTCTCATTACTTTACGGACAACCCTGTAAACCTATCCACACGCGGACGACGCGGACGCCCCTCGAGTGTCCGTAAATTTCCGTCAGTGTAAAACCACAGGAAACCTGTGATAAAACTATCCTTGCGCTTTTGCAGACGAAACGTGGGGCGTCTTACTTCCCGCTAAACATGGTAGTGTTGTCAGTAAAGTAGTCCTGTGTAAAAGTGACCCACATTCCCGTGTGTAGGAAGTTCGATCTACAAAAAGCTCAAATTCCGTTGTTTTTGAAGCGAATGTTTGGAAATCGTAAGTAAACCTTCGGAGTTAATTGCAGAGACCACTTGCCAAACAATCATATTCGCCCTAGCATGCGTGGGCCTAGACGAAAAGCTGCTGTTCCTTGCTCTTTCTTAATTGGTGCCAGAAGAAACTACTGGTGGCGACGTCCCCCCCTCGCTGATTTTGAAACGGCCCCCTTTCTTGCCTTCGTTATGAAGTCGGCGTTGAAGGCGGCTGCTGGTGTTATTTCCCAGGGTCAGTGTCTGGAACGGGACTGGGACCTTAGTTTTTCTCTACTCGGGAGAGTCGCTGGTGGGGCTGCTGCTGTTTCCGTTGAAGGGCTTGCCGTACCCGTTATTTGTTGAGTGGTTCGCGGACTAATCCGCGCTGCTGGGATCGTTCGTCGAACGGGAAAGTTTGCACGTGAGGCGGCTGGGTTCAATTAGGTATTCAGGGGTTGGATCCTCTCTGTGCCACAGGTAGGGAATCTGCGGGCAGACGTCCGCCCGGTGGCCCGTGCCGAAGCTTATGCTACACAGGCTTGGAGTCTCGGGGTATGTAAGTATGTACGCTTCCTTCCGTAATATATCGCCTAGTGGGGCAACTAACCGTAAGCCGGCTAATGCGATGGGGGACAGTGTTAGGAGCCCCACCGTCCTGGCGTGGGTAATTTTGTGACTCGACGTGCTGAAATGGTCTAAGAACTCTATCGAAGAGGCTATTTTGTCCGGTTTCATGATTATTATTCCTGTACACGAATTGTCCGGGGACACCGGGCACTACGTCATCGTCATCGATATACGTCATCGTGCTGAGCTCCTTAGCGATTTGTTCGTCGCTAGTGCTCGCCAGTGCAATGTTCTGCGTGGTCTAGACGTAGATGGAGACTGGTCGGTTTCCGCGCCCTGGCAGGTAGCTAGGCCTCGGTACAAGCCCTGTGTAGAAGTCCTATACTGTTCTTTCTATACAAATGCTGCATAGATACAAAGTACGCAGCCGCGTATATGCAAACATGCGCGCAACGATTCTGCCCAAGCAGACGCTGACACTGGCGGAAGAACTGGCGGGAAGGGAAGGGCGACTCGCAAATCGCTTGGCACGGGTGAATAGTGTGCGGCAGCGTGCGACAAGAATACATAGTCGTACTAGCGGTGAATCGCCGAACACAGTTTTAGTGGTAAATACCATTTACGCAACCGCGCATGCGCAAGCGTCTAAATATATGTCTAAATAAAATATTAATATATAAATACATCATCACACTTGAATGAAATCGCGAAGTTGTACGAAAATTGTTATTTGCTCCACTGCGATTTCCACCATTCATTCATTCATTCATTCATTCATTCATTCATTCATTCATTCATTCATTCATTCATTCATTCATTCATTCTTCTTTACCGGGTGATAGCCGATATCTGACCGGTGAAGGGCATCAAATTCAATTAAAGAAGTTCTTACAATGCGTTACTGCCGTAACGCACTCGAAAGGGTTCTGTAAATCAGGCTTTTCCACACTAAGCCTCTATAAGAGGTGAAGCCTGCTGCTTGCCAAATCCTCTGCGTTGTAGTGTAGCGCGCGCGTGTATGGGTGCGTGCGTGCATTGGTGCGTGCGTGCATTGGTGCATGCGCGCGTTGGGTAGGGGGTACATGCGTGCATGCATGTTTTTATTTTATGATGGGGGTTGATTTTAGGGCGGGAGCACGTGTGAAACATCCGAAGGCCCGTATAGCATCTTGAGCACAAGTTTATGCGTACGATGCCGGCCATCTTTGCGCGCCATATCCCAAATCACGACACATTATAAATAAGGTACATGTCGTAATTATCTCCGTTGTACTTTTTTCCAGACTTGCCTTCTGTATTCTTTTACCCACAACTTTCTGCTGACTGGAATCCACATGCCGGCCTTAATGGGGCTGCGCAACTGCGGTGTGGCTAGCAGATATTTTAGGGTTATTCTTCCCCTTTCTGTGTTGAAAACCACTAAGCAGGCTAAGAAAACTATTGACCACACAACGAAAGGGATGGAGCTGATAATTGTAGGCACAATGCTAAGGTAGAGAAAGACATTAGTAATGATGGCAGGTAAAGGACGTTTAGTTGATATTCTAGTTCAAAAACTACGAATAGGCGAAGGTTACCACATAACCGGTTGTCTATTGCAGTATACAAAACGGGTGTCAAATGAAGAGGAATGCAGAACATTAGGTGAAGTGATTAGAATAGCTAACTTGCAAGCATGCGATGGGTTGGGCTGATGCAAGAATGAATCGGAACAATGTATTTAGATGGTGGCTCGAGGCCTATTTGGAAAAACAGGACACGTGTAAATGGTGATTGTTGAAGGAAGTAGACATTACAACAGACAAAAAATAGTGCTACTAATGTTGAAAGTTAAGATAGTTATTTGCGGCTGTTGTGAAACATGGTTACAGCGCTAGGGAAGTCAATGGAGACAAAAACCCGCTGCGCGTCCTCTGCAGTTCGTGTTTACATCTTTATCTTCCCTAGCACTATAACGACGTTTCGTAGTGACATAACGAATTATTATAATAAGTCCCTCCCGTGATGCCCCTCCCACCTCCCCTCTAGACATTCCTGCCGGTTGAGATGTCCCAAATAATATAACCGACATCACGCTTCCAGCATGGCCGAAGATTCGGATAACGTACGAAGTAAAAAGATTGTGGCAGAAATGCCATCATGGCGGCTCATGCCGGTCACGATTCGTCGGCCCGTGGGCGGAATACAGTGTGAATACAGAGAGCTGTTTTCTTTTTCTTTTTTTTTTTCTTTAAAGCGTAGCTCTTAGGCGCCCGTTCCTGCTGCGAGCCTCGGTGGCGTCGGTGGCGTAATCGAGTGAACGAGCACTGCGAAAGATGAAAGAGAGAACGCGGAGCCAGCCGCGAACGGCGAAGACCAATGGGAGCGGCCTCTTTAGTGACGTGCGCGCGGTAAGCCCGACCGCTAGATGCGTACTCGTATCTGGCCTCAGCTGGACCGCTCGTTTCGTAGTATCGTCTGCTAGCGTCAGCTCTCGCTCGCGCTTGTTTAGTTTGTTTGGTTTGGTCTCGTTCGCGCTTGTTTAGATTTTCATGGTTTGCGATTGTTTTAGAGCGCAGCTCTCGGCGAGAGGCGGCGGCGGCGTAACCGAGCGAACGAACAATCTGAGAGGAGGGTGCGGCGACGATGACCACGGCCGCGCGGGCCCTGTATGAAAAGTGATCTGCGATTGGAGACAGAGTCGAGCTTCACCGAGGGCTGATAGCTTAGTGTGCGCTGTGTTCTCGCCGCTTAGTTCGCGTTGAAGCGAGAGGCAGCACGAAGGTCAATTCGCTCGCTGCTGCTGCCGCGCTTGCTCACGCCAGCGTTTTGATAGCGAGTGTCCGCGGTCATCCGGTGAGTTTTTTGCGTGTTTTCCTGTGCGCGCGTGACACCGTGCATGTTAATTTAGTTAGTAAATGAATGCTTATATATACAAGATTATAAGGCAGATGAATCTGCTATCCTTACTTTGTAAAGCTGTCTAATAATTTGCTATCGCAATCGATGCTTCGCCTTTCGGGTGAAACTGCGACGTTTCTTTAGCACACTGTCGATTATCCAAGAGGAGTGACAACAGGAAGTCGAAGAAGTTTCCTTGGAAAATCGATGCCCAGCAAAAGATACCAATACTCTTATGTTAGTCTTCAAAGCGGCAAAATAATCTGGCTGATTACATGACATACACAACGATGTAAGATTATTTTCTACTTTGCCTTACGCGATTCAGTTTCGAACGAATTACATATTTGTGGAAATGGTGAATCCTATTTAACACGAAAGCCTTGCTTGTGTCGCCACATGTGATGTGTTCGTGAAACGCCTAACACGTGGCAGTTAAAATGAAGCTAACTTCAGCGATCACAAGTTGGCAGGTGTATACTACAGTGCTTGAAAAATCAGTGTACCATGATGTTTGAAATTGGTGTCAGGTATATGGCTTAATCCTAAATTAAAGAAAAATCAAGTAAACATGACGAGACATCATTTCACTTATGAAGGCTTCGATTATTATAGACAATTTTTGAAATTACGGTTGTGAAGAAGCCCTGAAATTGAGCCTTCTCTCTGTCTCTTCACATTTTTCGGTGTAACTGGAGGGGTGCGCTTCGGAAAGATTGACCGCACTTCAGGCGGTCGTCCCAAATTGGAATGTTTTGGAGATGTTTTGATCGCAAGATCTGAATCTTTTTTGCAATCGCGTCACATATTCGTGGCCTCTACCCCGCAAAACCAACCTGTTGGTTGGCGCTGTTTGATAAGCAAGAAAATAAAATTTATGTAATAATGTGTTATGTATTTTCCTGTCTAGTCATATTACACGTGCATCGGTATTGAGTACGCATCTTGTAGACGTGTTTGTGAAATAAGGTTTCCTATGCATGGGTACTGTATTGGCCAGGCATGTGCTCTACCATCCGAGTGCTCGCGCAATGCTTATTTTGAGGGCTGGTGATCCTTTTCACGGCACATATAGGCAGAGGAACCAAACTTCATAAAAGGCTTCTTTTAAAAAAAGTTACGCTGGTGCAACGCACATCTTGGAATCTATGTGAAGCAGTGCTTTCCGTGAAAGGATTATTGAAATGCTAATAAGTTTGTCCATTTCATTCCTACATGTTTGGCGTAAGGGAAATTGTTTCGTGCGCCTCTGCTCCCGCTCACCCGCGCTATACGCAGTGTGACCCCCGCGGCGATAATCTCAAAGAGGTAGTCGGCATTGGCACGATAGAAGTGTGCAGTCAACCGCAGAGTTTTTACGAAACGCGAGATCTGAGAAAAAAAGCTGAGTATCTGCGCAGCCTCACAATTTAGCTTACTATTTCGCTATTTCAGCCTAACCAGTATGTGTAAACAACATTGCGGTGTTGGGTTTTTACTGACTACTGTTACAGGTTTCTCAGAAATTGAACGTTTTTCTGAGATCCCGTGGTCCGTAAACTTTTCTGGTTGACTGTACGTGCGATTGTGACCTAATGGCTAGAGCGTCGGGTTGCTGAGGGTACCGGACCCTGGTACCCCCGACTGATATTCGATCCCAGCATCAGGCTCGTAATTCAGCTCTCTCTCTCTCTCTCTCTCTCTCTCTCTCTCTCTCTCTCTCTCTCTCTCTCTCTCTCTCTTTCTTTCTCTTTTTTCATATGAGCTATTCGGCAAGACAGCAGCACCCAGCTGTGGTCGGGAAATTTCGGAAGGGTTCGCCCAAAAAGCTTCACTTTAAAGCAGAATACATTGGAAAGATGACAGGCAACAACGCGATATAGAGATAAAAGGCCGCGAACATGTTTCTTGTGCGAAAAAATTGTATACGTAACATTATTTGTTACGTCTTTGAGACATGAGAAGTACGTTTTCTGGCAGCAAGATATATATTCGCCCACTTTCATTTCCCGTTTCCCCCTTATTATTTTCTACATTCCAATTTCGACCACAGTTAATATCCCCCGATGCTTTCCTTGGCTTTATGTGATCATGATTACCAAAATGGAACTCCTCGGTTTTCCCTTTCCCTCACGTATATATATATATATATATATATATATATATATATATATATATATATATATATATATATATGTACGTTATATATATGTACGTTATATATATATATATATATATATATATATATATATATATATATATATATATATATAACGTACATACACGCTCTTCTAAGCTTGTGCGTGTTTAAAGATTATGCGTGTTGTTTTTCAGGCCACACGTAGTAGCTACAAAACAATTAAGCAGGTTCAACAGCCATGCTGAAATCTATGTGAAGCGAAGCTTTAGTTAGAGAGATAGAGAGTACACTAAGGAAACGCAGATAGTCCACTAGCCTTCTACTCTTCTCTGCAGAGGGAAATGAAATATTAAGAAAAGAGGGCTATGCGAAGGGATGATGAGGATAGGCAGTAAAAATTCGTTATATACGCGCTCTTGTCTGAATGGCCCATTCATATAAGCCGGCGTTAAACTAAAAAAAAAATATCTGAGTGAGCCTCGATGACTCGCTTCGTTAACAGAATCAATGTTCGGTCATGGGACCAGTAACATTCTTTCTGTATCTTTTTTTTTTTTTTTTTGCTCGAGTGTGTCTTACTAATTGGCGCTAATAGGCTTTGTGAATACCGGCCATGGCCACCTGTGCTCACAAAAATCTCTTACGTTATAATTGTTCGCTTGAGAAAATTTCAGCCAATCCTGATGCTGGACCTATTAACAAAGGCGGGCAGCCAATGGCAGGGAGTACTCGCGAAACAAACGTTTCGTGCGTTCGGTCCGCGCATCTAATTCGCCAGGAACATGGTCGAGCAGCCAAAGTTTGCTGAATTGGAGAGTAAGGAAGGGCACGGCTCTGGACAGTTTTGAAGCTGGTACTCCTTTTTTTTTTTTTTTTTTAATAGGAAAGCGCTCTTGACTTCTTGTCATAGCTTGCCAGGCACATCTATAGATTAATGCTTGAGGTGCAACGTCGGAAAGCGAGCCGACGTCTTCCACGTCGCATAGGAGCGCACAGCCTTTACCCAGCACCGACGAAAAATTGTGAGCAGTCTACGCGTAGCACTCCGTCCCGTACTCCGTCCCACTTGTACGTCTGGGTCGAGTCCGTGAAGACGGCGATGACGGTGACTCGGCAGCGCCCAATATGTTCCAGTATTTTCGTGCAATAGTGTATACACTAGAGCATTATAGTGTCTGGTCGAGAAAACGGGATGGACACAATTTGCACGTCATTATTGTTCGCCATATTTGCCTGCTCGTCGGCGAGCTCATGGCAAAGCTTCTAGGAAGCTATCGTGCTTCCTAGAGACGTAGAGAGAGAAAGAGATGGCAAAGAGAGGAAAGGCAGGGAGGTCAACCAGACGAGCGTCCGGTTTGCTACCCTACAGTGGGGGAGGGAAACGGGGAACAGAAAAAGGAAAGCGGGATAGAGGGAACACTGTATGTGCACGCAGCAAAGGGCCTTGCAATCAGTCAAGTCCATTTAGGATATTTAGGCAGCCTTTTCTTTTTTAATTGTGCAATTCCATAGAGAAAAGAGCCGGTCGCCAGCACAGCTGTAATGGTAGCATGCACAAACCGATTCGTTACATACAGGTGTGTTCTCTCTAGCGTCGCGAGCGGCTGCGTAGAAAACGACTCTCCTCCAAGGTGAAACGACGACTGCATATGGCTGGCCGCAGAATGCTAGTTCGCATTGAGCTCAGATTTAGAATGTCTGCGACAGTGGATCGCCATACCCTTGTTATCCACATGCATGCATAGCGTCACGAAATGAGCCACCAAATTGTCTGCGGGTTTCTGTTTCAGTGTTCTTCTTTATTTTTTTCTGGCAGTGCAAATTAATGTACGGCCTAATTTTATGTCATTGCACTGGCCGATACCATGCGCTGGCAGGTAGGCAGTCTTTCGCATGACTCCTGCCCGCATTAGTGTGGCTGCATGCATCAGCATTACCGCTTGCCCTCGCTTGTTTCTCCCTCGCAAACTTCTTGGGTGATCTCCTCCAAGCGTTCCCAGAACATCGCAGGTGGGGATAGACCTTCGGAGAGAAGCGAGGCGTCGCACTTTTGAGACCACGCGAGCCGATATTCGAAAAAAGGTGCAGCGAGGACGCGAAATTGGAAGGAAAGAGGGAAAGGGTACGATAGAGGCGAGGGCGCCACCGACGCTTTGTATGAGGGCGGCGCCGTGTTGTCAAGGTGACGGCGTTGTGCGGATTCGGACGTTCCTCGATGGATGGCGCCACTGACGAACGTCGAGCCGCTGGTGGCGCTACGGCCGTTTGTTGCCGCCTGGATGCCGGCCGCATACTTTGCGATGTGTGCGTGTGTGTTTGCGTTTAGGGCTGTTGCTTTGGCAGTGGTGGTCGCTCCCCGATAGCAACCTTCCCCCGCCCACAGCACCGTACTCTTTTTGTTCATTCCTCTCTCTAGTTCTATCCTTCGCTCCCAGGCTTGTTGCTCGTCCTGTTGCAGTCGCGCCGTCGTTTTCTCGGCGCCCGGGCCAAAACTGCTCCACCTCTTCTCCCCGTCCTCTGTGCCCATCGTGGCGCCGTCATTACGTGACGCTGCCCTATAATTAGAGTGTCAGGGACGATATGATGACATGCTTTCTCCCTGTATTTGTTCTGCTTCGGGAAAATTATGCCCACGATAAGGGCTCCTTCCTCTTCAGCAATGTGGCCATCAAATTTGCCCTTCTTGTGCCTTCATTCTTTTCTTGTCGCTCTATTTTTCTCTTTTTCTTTATTCCTTTGGCGTTTTGTTGCGCCTAGAGAGAGCGCTGCGTAGTACAGGAATGACCCTCTCCTTAGCTAACTTCTTTCTGGTTGAACCATCAAGCAACTTGCTTGCATATTTATTTCTTTTTCTCTGTAGTGGTTGCATTAGACCGTTCTTCTTTCTTTCGTGCAGCCTAGTTCGGGAACGCTGCTGGACCATTTTTCGTGGCTAGTTCGCGAACCCTGTCAGCGATTATTACACAAGCGGTCGTGTACGTAGCAACGGACGCTGGATGTTGCCTTTGCGGCAAGCATTAAAGCGCTCGCATGTATTTATGATGCAGATAAGCACACGGACGTGCCCTGCTTCGATTTTAATGGCGGTTGAGGCAAGCACATCGGTTGCCTCCTGCGCCTGATATGTTCAGGCCTTGCAGTGCTTGATATATAATAGAGGCGTACTTCATCGAAGCCTAACTGCGAAAAACAAAGATTGCTTTCCCTGGAATTTGTCTTCTTTACAATGCGCAAACGCGTGCTGCTACAACTAGTACATATTTTACTTCCGCTTCTATTTCTACCTGCAAGTCAGCCTGCTATGTTTCTTTTCTCCAGGTTAGTTAATACTAGTGTTGCTTTTCTGAGCACCAAGTGTAGCTCGACATTTCGTCTACATGCTAGTGCGACACTCTCTCTATCCTTGCTGAAATAGGAACTCTACAGATGTCTACTTGCAGCCCTGTGTACCCAGCTAAATCTGTTCATAAAGAAGAGATTTAGAAGAAGAAGAAGGTTTCACCGGAGAATACAAGAAAAGTGTGCGCTGCCTCTCCAAACTGTTACGGCATTTTACTCTGAAAAGAGTGTACACTCCAATTCGAAACGAGCGCTTTAGCCAAAGGGGAATGTAGTTGATGACGGGTGCAGAAAAGGTGCATCTCTACCCCTACTCTCTAAAATGTGAATACGGTTAAAACAAGCACGTATACTTTAAGTGATAATGTAGTGCATAATGGGTGTATAGGAAGTGTACTTTCAATCTACACTCGTATAGCCATCCTTTACTCTTGAAAAGTTGTATACTCTGTTTCAAAAGGAGTACATATTTGCAAAGTGCGATAGTAGTTCATGACGTTGAGCCGTAAAATCCTCAGGCGTTGCATTTCCTTGACTGAACTTCTCAGATCTCTCTTTTTTTCTTTTTTTCGCGACACCACAGACAATCCCCCAACAGGTAGCTTGAAACATATTCGTTCCGCTGCCTCCTCCCTCCCTTTCATTCTTCTTTGTTCACGGATGCTGCTTAAGAAATGACAAAGCGTACATATTCGACAAGAATGTGATTATCACATCATGATTATTCCGACAGGGCGTCACTCGTCCGAGGAGACAGGGGAAAAAATAAAACGCAGACACTGCCCCCAGGGGTAACAAGAGTTGGTCGTTGTGTGCGGCGGCGCCACTTTGTTACGTGTGCAAACACCGTGCAGCTCCATTCCGCCACGCCTGTCAACGCTCCCTCCTCTCCGCGAAAATACTCATTCGCTCGTTCGCGCCAAACCGGGCCTGGAGGGGTAAGGGGCAGCACGTGCCCGAGGGGCTGGTGAGAAGGATGGCCGCTGCGGAGCGCTGCATTCGCTTGGGCAGCAGCAGGTTGTTTGTTGCGTGGCGCCATCTATCGACGGAATGACGATACTGAAAAGGGCGCGCTCGCGCACGCACCTCGTTAATCTCGAACGCAGAGGCGAGGAGGCGCGCGCGTGGAGAGGAGGCGAGGCGGGGCACTGGCGCCGCCACTCTCGCAGCCTCTCCTGAGGAACGCGCTCATTGGTCCGCCCAGCTTTGTACTTGCTCGAGGATAACGCGCGGCGGGGAACCCTCGAGTTTCGAGAAAGAATGCGCCCGGGCCTCCGTCATATAGGTGCTGTCTGCTTGTTAGTGCCGTCATTCGTGTGCCGCGTGTCGACTGTGATGGCCCCCGGACGGGTATCATAGCCGAACTCATCAGTGCAAGCGCAGTGAATCGCGACAGTAGTTTGCTCCGAGGCGCGGTCATGGCGACGTCGTCTGCTCCGAGGCGCTCGGCCTCCGCCGCCGTCTGCTGCAGTCCGTGGCGTCGAGCGGCGGCCGTGGCGGCGGTGGTGGTGGTTCTACTCCTGCCCGTGTGCCGCGCGGTCACCGATACCGGACGGATATGCGAACCCATCCGCATCGAAATGTGCAAGGATATCGGATACAACGTTACTGGCATGCCCAACCTGGTCGGCCACGAGCTACAGCAGGACGCGCAACTGCAACTGCAAACCTTCAAACCCCTCGTCCAGTACGGCTGCGCATCTCAGCTCAAGTTCTTCCTCTGCTCCGTGTACGTCCCCATGTGCACTGAGAAGGTGCCCCAACCCATCGGTCCGTGCCGGCCGCTGTGCGAAAGCGTGCGCTCCCGGTGTCAACCCGTGCTCCAGGAGTTCGGATTTCCTTGGCCCGCGGCGCTGAACTGTTCCAAGTTCCCGCCACAGAACAACCATCGGCACATGTGCATGGACGGCCCTGCGCCGGACGAAAGTGACCGCTACAGACCGGGACTGCGGCCTAAGCCCCCACGGCTCAACCGAAAGCCGCCGCCTGAGAGGCCCCGGCAGCGCGGATTGTGCGACGCATACCACTACGGCGAACGCTACTTCTACTACATCAACAGCACGCAGCGCTGCGCTCACCTGTGTGATCGAGACATCCTGTTCACGCAGGAGAACAAACGTTTCGCCGAGATCTGGACCACGCTGTGGGCCTGCTTCTGCTTCTTCTCCACTCTCTTCACGCTCATCAGCTTCCTGATAGACCCGAGCCGCTTCCACTACCCGGAGCGCTGCATCATTTACCTGAGCGGCTGCTACAACGTCTACAGCTTGGCGTACTTCGTGCGTTTGCTGCTGGGCCGCTCGACCGTGTCTTGTCACATGGACAGCCAGCACGAGGTGTCCATCCTAATCCAGGAGGGCCTCGACAACATCAACTGCACGGTGGTGTTCATGCTCCTGTACTACTTCGGAATGGCCAGTGCCACTTGGTGGGTCGTTCTGACCGTCACCTGGTTCCTGTCGGCCGGCCTGCGCTGGAGCCACGAGCGCGTCCAGAAGCACATGACCGCTTTCCATTTCTTCGCCTGGGTCTTGCCGGCCGTGCAGACCATCGTCATCCTGGTCATGCGCGTCGTGGACGCCGACGAACTCACGGGCACTTGCTTCGTCGGCAACCAAAACACCGCCGCCCTGCTCGGATTCGTCGTGCTGCCGTCCAGCGTTTACCTCTTCGTCGGCGCCCTGTTTCTCCTCTGGGGATTCATAGTCATGCTGCGAACGCGGGACGCCATCGCGATGGGCCACGCGCCGAAGGCCGACAAGCTGGAACTGATCATGATCCGCGTCGGCATCTTCGCCGTCCTGTACATGATTCCGGCCACCTGCGTCCTGGCGTCGTACATCTACGAGTACACGTACCGCGACGCCTGGCAGGCCGCGTCTTCGGCGCTTAGGCCTAACGTGGAAGTGTTCACGCTCCGCATCTTCATGGCGCTCGTGGTGGGCATCACGACGGGCGTCTGGACCTGGTCGAGCCGCGCGTCGCTCAACGCCTGCCGGCGGCCCACGTCGCCGCAGTACGTGGAGCACAAGCCGCCGCAGCACAAGGTCGTGTTCACCGCCGCTCACGTCTACCAGCAGCAGCAACAGCAGAAGCCCATGCTGAAACGAACTGTGTCGGCGGACAAGCAGCAGTACAAGCGTGTGTTCAGGGTGAAAGGCGGTTCTGAAACGACCGTCTGACGGTAGTGGAAACTCGCCGCGAACTGCATCATCCTCGAACAATGAGACATCGTCCTGCCAGTGCACTCTTTTTTTTTTCTTTCTCCATATGTGACGTGCCTAGCACACACCATTTGGATTACACATCATCATCACCATGTCGGACTCATCTCTTGCCTGCGCTACGTCGAGAGACTCTGGAACAAGGACAGCAGCTGCGGCGAGAACCCTTCCTTTATTGCATTTAGAACTTGCCGACAAAAGGCTCCCCAGTGAATATCTGCCCATCAGGGTCGCGTGCGATCCTCCCTTGTACATAGTGTAAATAGCCGTCATTTTGTACATACTGTTTCATAGATACATAGCATAGCTGCGTTCTAAAAGTCCTCGTAGGGTGCTTAACGCACAGAGCACCTGGGCTGCGCCCGATCCGAGCACGTATTTGTACAGAGCCGTTTAGCTGTGACGAAATATATGCTGTTTGATATAACTGATGCGTTTCTTCTGTGTTTTCAATCACCAACTATTGCAGTCCCATTTGTGAGCTTGCATAGAAAAGCTCCTCGCCGTCGTTAAAAGCCTTGTAGTTGCTTTCAAGGCGTCGTCTTATTGCTTGTGCGAATTGTATTGTCGACCACGGCTGTTTAATTTCTACCACTGATGACAAAAATCATGTGTATTATCAAGAGGAGCGCTGCGCCGTGGGTTGATGTATGTGGTGAGGGAATAAGGGCGGACGTAGGTAGTCCGCTACTTTTCGCTGCTTAACCTTCTTAAAGTGGTCGTCCAGAACATTAACTTTGAAAAAAAAAGGGGGGGAGGGAGGGGGGACGTCCTATGACATGTCGCTTTCGGCAGACCTTGACTGATCAAAGAATGGCGTCATAGGAGCGTAATTAGAACCGATATGCGTGGGAACATGTTATGCGTTTTTGAATTTCCCGCGTAAGGAGCTGCCCGTGACGTCATAGCCTGCTCCTCTGTCCCTCGACGCCGCACAGCTCGTCGCGCGCTTTTACTCCCGCATTTTTGTGTTCGTTGTGCGCATAACTCCTTGTGTGGCATTTTTTTTTTTTTTTAATCTGGCAGCTTTCTACAAACGTACAACGGTTAAGCCATCCGTGGCATCACGTTGCGTTGGCATACCCGTATACTGTCGGTTCTTGTATACAAGAAACTTTTTTTTTTTTTCGATCCTCGTTGGTGCCTGAAATGAATGCTTGCCGGGTTTTTTTTAAACGAATGAAAACGCGAATCACTTGACATTTATAGATTGAGGATTGCTTTAGCAAACATCTCCCGCTGAAAATACGGAAATTTTTCGCGCAATATTCGCATCACCTTTAGGTAATGCTCGGGGCAGTGCTGTTTTTCGCACTCGTGCCAAGTGGCTTTGCTTTTGCATGCGCCGTAACCAACTGTGCGTACATCCACATGACGCCGCACCCTGCAGCTTCTGTACTGATTGGCGCCGACGTCATCATGGACGCAGTACTGGAGGGCCTCTCTCGCACTTAAAAGCTAATGCCTTTACCTACTCATCTAGTTTTAGTCAGCACAATGTAAATGTCTGAGAGAGAGAGTGGGACACCATGTGTGGGGTCTGTTTTGTTACCTGAAAACGATCTATTGAGGATACTGTTTATTGTTTCAACGTAATGTATAATGTACCACGAACATGCATAGCCATGTATGAAAACTTAAATTCGGGGGTTTTGCGTGCCAAATCCACAAACCGGCACGCCGTAGTGGAGTACTCCGTATTAATCTCCACCATGCACCTGAGGTTCTTTAACGTGCACCGAATGCACGATACACAAGCGTATTTGCATACCGCCTAAATCGAAATTCGGCTGCTGCTGCTCGAACCCTCGACCTTGAGCTTGGCAGCGCAATGCCATGGACAATGAACTATACCGCGGCGGGTATGCAAATCCATTGGCCGAGAGGCAAAATGGTAATTCAGGACTTCTTGGCTTGTACTCCTCATCAATACCAATTTATGGCTCTAGTAAAACAGTCTTTACACAACCACCCGAGATGCATATAGTTGTGCAACCATATTCAACAAGAAACTCCCCGAGTCATTTCGCAGCTAGAAAGGCATAAGGTTGTTTCTTCAGAAGTGCACATTGTAATAATGTACGCTGTTGCTAAGCACAATGCACGCTATTCGGCATAGCGACGTCCCTCGCGTACTAGTGACGCCCTTGCCGTACGTAAACTGTACGCACAGATTCATAGCCTTGTACGCACCCTCAGTGTTGGCCCAGTGGCTATGGCGTTCTGGTGCAGTGCGCGAGTTCGCGTGTCCCATCCTGTCTTCTGCCGGTTTATCTAAAACGGATATGGACGTACAGGACAGAACCTCCATATAGCAAATGCTCGATATAACGAAACAAGATATACAACTCCACTAAAAGTACTTTCCTTCGATAGCGTAGCTCTCGTGAAGCGCTGAAGGCAACTAAATGACCACCACTGTTTCTTGCACATCGCAATGAGGTGAAGCTTTGTCACGTTGCTTTGCCACACTAATATGCTGCTGGTCATCTCTTTCACGCATGAACTGCGCTTCCGATACCATCGCGATTTCTCACTGACTGTGACGCTGTGTTGTTGAGCACGAGGTAGCGGATTTTATTCTGCGGTCACATTTCTACCGAGGCAGAATGCAAAAACGCTCGTGTATACCGTGATTCGGATGCACGCTAAGGAACTACAGGTGGTGAAGTTTATTTCACAACTTCCACTGCTGTATTCCTCACAAACCACGCTGCGGCCTTCGGGTAGTCAAGTCCCAAAACCTGATTTTATTTTGTCCTTGGTAATAACTTCAGGAACAGTACAATCCTTGGTTAACAGAATGGTATCGGCTCCTACTCGGTCAAAGAGAGTAAACGAGAGGGTGGCGGGGGGGGGGGGGGAGGGGGGTTATTGGGTTGTTCAGCGAAGTTTGCAGCAGCTACACAGAAAGGACAGCAGCCGGTATCACCTAACTTGTTTCGTGTCGTTGCTGGTTTACGACTGCATCTCGTACACCGTGATGCAGTTAAAAAAATAATACTAAAAATAAAAAAAAAGCCTGAAGTTCTCGCGTGACAGGGAGAAGAGGTTGACCTTGATCTTAGAGGGGAAGGATCGCGGTCGCGGATTACATTGCGATGGAATACGTGTTGTGTTAAGATGACTGCTGAAGTGTTGAAGACACGTGCATAAGATAATAGCTGCTGAAAAAGAAAAAAGAAAGAAACAACTAGTATATCAGTTTCTTTCTTTCTGTGCATCTGCACAAGCCTCGCCTCTGCTAACGCAGTTGATTTATAGCGTTTACAGTGCCGAAGCAATACAGGGGCTGCCAGAGACGCCTTAGTGGAGGGCTCCAGGGTAATTTATACCACCCGCGCTTCGTTAACGTGCGCATAAATAGAAGTACACGAACGTTTTTCATTTCTTTATTTTTTTTTTTGCATTCCGCACTCATTGAAACGTGGTCGCCCCGCCCGGGAGTCGAACCTGCGACTTACTGTTAATCAACAGAGCGTCATATAGCTACTGAGACATCGTGGCTGACTGAGAAATCACGTGTTTTCCGGTCAGTAACGCTAACACGCAGACTGCGTGTGCAGAGATAGTTCAAAGCTATACGGGATGCAGCGGTCAAGCAGAAAGCTCCGACGATGTATTGTTACTCCTGCCAACTTTGAAATAGTGCCGGCCCGTTGAGGTTTGTAAGTAAGCTTGTCCGAGAATGGTACTCTAGAGAAGAAGAAAATCACTTTCCTAAATGTGCGGTGCAGGATTAGACAAGGTGAGGTTACGCTTTCTGCTTATTGAGCGAATATCTACGGAACCTGGGACACGATGCTTAGCTTGTGTGCAGAATATTGATCCCGTCATAGGTAATGCCATCAGTATACCACAGGAATGCAGGTGGTCTCAGGTATGTAATGTCATCGCGCTGCTCGACGCAGCACGAGCGGCCTCGCATATGTTTCACTGTTACCTTGCGTTCCTCACACCAGTTTTTCTTTCTGTTTAACTTGATGTGCACAGATACGCACCTGCACATCATCCATACCCTTCCCTTCCTCTCCGCGTAATGCATTTAAAATGAATGTCTTTCCATTAGAAATTCGTTCGCTTTGGTAACACCTGCGATGAAATCAGCAGGATCAGTACCATCTTGGCCCCTTTATCTTTATATTTAATTTATGCTGCTTTCGTCCTCCCGCCATTTATCTCGATTCCGTCCCTCTCCTGCACCCGAGTAGCACGTATCAACGCCATCACATGGGCCGCCGATGCTGGTAGCCCTGAGGTCTCGTTAATGCTCTGACATGTCAATAATTCCCACAAGAATGATGGCATAAAAAAAGAAGGGGGGGGGGGGTAGAAGCCGCTTGTAGCATTTGTACTTTATTCTCTACGTTATAAGCAGGTGAAACATCGGTTGGCTTCGGTGAAATGCTCATCAGGGCAGAAAAAGGAAACATGGTATGTGTTATTCGAAGCCGGACACTGGGATTGTTGTTGACGGTAAAGATGTCGCTCGAGCGAAAGAACTTCGGCCATGTTTCGCATAAGCCATTAATTCATTCTTTACAGGTGTTTGAGAGTGCTGCTGGTGCACAGGGCTCATCCGGCGCCGAAATCCGGTGTCGGCCCACTGCTGCGACGTCACTTGCCTTGAGCTTTCAGGCAAACTGTCACGTAGGGGACGCTGCAATGCAGCGAATTCCCGGCGAAAATACGTCTTGCGTTCAGTAAGCGGCTCTTCCTACATACCTCGGTTTTATGCGACACCCTGCGCGCGTGCAGTGATCCTGATTCCTTCATCATATCGCGCGGCCAAGTTGCCGAGCGCTCTCCCGGACTGCATGGGTCGGGGCGCATCTGCGCACACAAGACACAAGCCCCGAACAGAATGGAAGGGCGAGGCGGGAGCCCCCGGTCTCTTGTGTGGCTTGTGTACAACCCTTGTGTCTCGGTTCATTTCGCCGCTGTCACGGCGCAGCAGCGCTTGCTCTGTCTCGCAATTTGCAGGAACACGGGGGCCTCGCCGGGCCGACGTGTACACCCTTGGCGGCAACTAATAACAGCCAAACGAAAAGAAAGCAGGCCTAGCTAGCAAGGACCCTTCCTATAAGTTGCTGCTGCTATGCTGCCGCGCATACGCGTGTTCCAGCGACGACGGCGGCCAGGGTAAGGAGGGGGAGGAGGAGGCGAGCGAGCAAGCAGGTGTCCCTTCATTACGGCCCCGTGATGTACAGCCGCACGATTTTCCAGGGCCGCCTTTGCCTTTGAATGATGGCTCCTGCTGCCAGACTTCCACGCCCGGCAGACCTGTTTGTTTTCTGCTCGCGTTCTCCAGAGCGCGGTGCGTCTATCTCTCTCTTCTTTTTTTTCTTTGATTGTTTGTTTCTTTGTTTCACTTGCCCCGCGCGTCAAGGAGCCAGCATCCTGCCTCCCTGCCCGCGGAAAAGGCGTTTCTATACTATAGTACTTCGTTTGTTTCTCTGAATGCTCGATTGTTTTGTCCCGTCCCTTTGTTTTGGCGCTTCTGGGGAGCGAACCGGGACTGCTCACGCATAAGCGTTTCGTTACTGGGCCGCAGAAGCCGAACCGCGCCTTCGGATCGCTTCTTCCGCCTCCCATAGCTATTCGCTTGTTTCGCCTTGCCTCGTATTTCCGCGCTCGCTTCGGCCGCTGCTTGTATTAAACAATATACGTGCTCGTCCTCACAAATTTGGCTTCGGTTTTGTTTCTCTGGCGGCTTTCGGCATGAGTCATTGCGTTACGCGTCAAATAACTCTCGCAGCGTTCATCGCGTTCGGCTAATGATGTGGCAGGTATACCATCTATACCCCCCGCCCCCCTCCCTCCGTGCCCCCGACTTCTCTGCGTGCGCGCTCCTCGTACACCCCAGTCAGCAGACGTGCAACGTCAACAATTTTCCTTACGTTCCACCTGTCGAAGGCATTCGCGCCCCTCTCTCTGTCTGTCTGTGTTCGTTCGGTCTCCCATTGTTTCTCATCCTGCCATCGCATTCTGTTTCCGCTTCGCGGATATGCAAATGAGGTGCTGCGAAAATTGAGGCGATTGGCCGACGAGTGATACACGCGCACGAGTCGCGCGTGGCAGTATTTTACCTGCTGCGCATGTAAGCATCTCTTCTCTGAGCCCCTTCCCTCCCCCCTCCCCCATCATGTATGCCCTAAATACGTCACCCGACTTTATTTTGCGCTTACGCGGTTGCGAATTGGTTTTGTCAGCCTACTCCCTCCCTCCGCCCTCCTTTTTTTTTTTTTCAGTTTGCACGTTCTAACCTGTTCAGAGGCTAGCATTCTCGCTATCCTTTTTAGAGTGACACTAAATATCAGCACTAACTTAGGCTTCGACTGCTAAACTATTATTTCTAAGATCTCCTTTCATTAATTTGACCATACATATATATATATATATATATATATATATATATATATATATATATATATATATATATATTATAATAATGGCAAGACAGGTCGGCCTGAGCTAGTCTGGCCTAGTCTCCTACTCTGCACTGGGGAAGAGAAAAGGGAAGTGAAATTACTGGGATGGATGATGATGATCAGAAAAGTGGTGGGAGCTTAAGTACATTGGACGAAACGCCTTTGATAACCAGGGGTGGAAATTAATGTCAAACTTCTATTTACTCCGCAACGGTGGCTCCGCGGCTGCGGCGATTGGCTACTGAGCGCAAGGTTCGTGGGCCCGATTGCTGGCTGGGCCGGCCGTATTTCGTTGGGGGTGAAATTCAATAACGCTGGTGCAGTTTGATTTAAGGGCGTACCTTAAAGGAGCCACAGGTAGTCGCAATCATGTGGAGGACACCACAGCTGCGTCTCTTATAGTCGCAGTATTCCTTGGGGACGCTAAACCAAATACATACATACATACATACATACATACATACATACATACATACATACATACATACATACATACATACATACATACATACATACATACATACATACATACATACATACATACATACATACATACATACATACATACATACATACATACATACATACATACATACATACATACATCAAGCAAATATATGTAACTGATTGGATGGCGAACTGTCAATGTTTTGATTAACTGTCATATTCTTTTTTTTTCTTTCTTTTAACATGACGCATCGGGATTCTACACGTACGAAGGTTTTTTTATCTAGGAATGCTCCTACAAGAACGCTAACCAGCCGTAGTAGCTACTGTCATCTACCTTCCTTCAAAACTCGAGCACTCGTCACTTTGAAGGCAATTAACGGCTAAGTCCTCCTACCAGCTTGCCAGAAATGTCATCGGACTATATTCGTTCGTAAGGACTGTTTTATCATCGTGTAATAAGATGATTTATTATGAGGCACTAGGCCCAGTCTAGTAGCGCTGGCAGTAGCCGAAAACTGATCACGCGCACAGCCGACACAAGAGCGCCTTCTTCGTCTTCGTCTTCACCACAATGGCCCCCGGGAGAGAAGAGGAGCCATCCTGGCGACTTACGGCGTAGGTAGGATGAGGGGGTCATAGTACGGCTTAAGTCGGTTGACATGAACCGTGTCACGCCCGCGATGCCTATGGTCGGGTGAAGGTGTCACAGGTTCCACAACATAGGTGACAGCGGAGGTACGGTCTATGACGCGGTAGGGGCCATCATAGCGTGCAAGGAGTTTGGTCGAAAGGCCAGGGCTGTGAGGCGGGACCCACAACCAAACAAGGGAACCAGTCGGGAAAACTGGTGTAAGCGCGTCACTGTCACACCGCAGCTTTTGACGACCTTGAGCAGCGGTCGTAAGGGTTCGCGCGAGCTGCCTACAGTCCTCGGCGTATTTGGCGGCTGCAGACACAGTCGTGCATTCGGAAGCGTCGGGTCGGTATGGGAGCATTGTGTCCATAGTACACGAGGGCTCTCGTCCATACAGCAGAAAAAAGGGCGAAAAGCCAGTGGTAGCTTGTGTGGCCGTATTATAGGCATACGTGACGAAAGGCAAAACAGTGTCCCAGTTACTGTGATCCGAGGCGACGTACATAGTCAACATGTCACCGAGTGTGCGGTTGAACCTCTCTGTCAAGCCGTTCGTTTGCGGGTGGTAGGCTGTAGACTTGCGGTGAACGATGCTGCATGCAGCGAGAAGGGCTTGGACGACTTCGGACAAGAAGACACGTCCCCTGTCGCTGAGCAGTTCGCGTGGTGCGCCATGTCGAAGAACGAAGTTCCGCAAGATGAAGAACGCAACTTCGCGCGCAGAGGCTGCCGGGAGTGCGGCAGTCTCGGCGTAGCGCGTCAGGTGGTCGACACCTACAATTATCCATCGGTTACCCGAGGAACTGCAGGGAAGTGGCCCGAATAGGTCTATGCCGACGCGATCGAAGGGCCGAGCCGGGCAGGGCAGCGGCTGTAGCTCACCAGAAGGGCGCTGTGGAATTTTACGCCGTTGGCACGCCGTGCAAGCGCGTACGTACTGGCGCACGAAGTGATACATGCCGTGCCAGTAGAAACGCTGCCTTAGCCGAGTATACGTTTTCAGAACACCGGCGTGACCATTATGAGGAGCAGCATGAAAATAAGCGCATATGTCAGAACGCATGTGTCGTGGTATCACCAGGAGCCATTTGTGACCATCAGGCAAATAATTTCTGCGGTAAAGAACGTTGTCGCGGACAGTAAAGTGAGCGGCTTGGCGACGAAGTGTTCGAGAAGAGGGTGTGGCGGATGGGTCGTGGAGGAAATACAGCATAGTTGAAAGCAGGGGATCCTTACGCTGCTCGTCCGGCATATCAGCGACGTTGAAGGCTGACATGGATGCGAAGAGCGGAGACACTGAAGCCACATCACAAGGTAGCGGCGATCGGGAAAGCGCATCGGCGTCAGAGTGCTTTCTGCCCGATCGGTAGACAACGCGGATATCATATTCTTGTAAGCGGAGTGCCCATCGCCCTAGGCGACCTGACGGATCCTTCAACGAGGACAGCCAGCAAAGTGAATGGTGGTCGGTGACAATGTCAAAAGGGCGACCATATAGGTATGGACGAAATTTGACGAGCGCCCAAATAATGGCCAAGCACTCCTTTTCTGTTACTGAGTAGTTGGCTTCTGCCTTCTTTAAAGTGCGGCTCGCATACGCGACGACGTACTCGTCATAGCCGTCTTTCCGTTGTGCGAGGACTGCACCAAGTCCGATACCGCTGGCGTCCGTATGTACCTCTGTAGGCGCTGTGGGATCGTAGTGTCGAAGAATCGGTGGCGAAGTAAGTAGGCGACGTAGTTGCTGGAAGGCTTCGTCACAGGAAGTTGACCACGCGGAGATGCCGTTGGTAGCGGTAAGCAAATTGGTCAGTGGTGCGATGATAGTCGCGAAATTGCGCACAAAACGCCGAAAGTAAGAGCAGAGCCCTATAAAGCTGCGGAGCGCCTTAAGAGTAGTGGGCGTCGGAAACTCTGCGACCGCGCGAAGCTTGGCTGGGTCAGGAAGCGCGCCGTCCTTCGATACAACGTGACCCAATATTGTTAACTTGCGAGCAGCAAAACGGCACTTTTTGATGTTAAGTTGGAGGCCAGCAGAGGTGAGGCAGGTCAGTATCTCATGCAAGCGAACGAGGTGCGTCTGGAAATCTGGCGAAAACACCACGATATCATCAAGGTAGCACAGACATGTTTTCCACTTGTAGTTGCGAAGGATGGTGTCCATCATACGCTCGAAAGTAGCGGGCGCGTTGCAGAGCCCGAATGGCATTACGGTAAATTCGTACAAGCCATCGGGCGTGATGAAAGCTGTCTTCTCACAGTCATCATCTGCCATCGGCACTTGCCAATAGCCGGAGCGAAGATCCAAAGATGAGAAGTACTCCGCGCCTTGCAAGGAGTCGAGGGCGTCATCTATCCGAGGCAGCGGATAGACATCTTTACGAGTGATCTTATTGAGTCGACGGTAATCCACACAGAAGCGTATTGACCCGTCCTTCTTGCGTACTAATACTACAGGAGACGCCCAAGGACTGTGGGAAGGGCGAATGACGCCACGGTGCAGCATGTCGTCGACCTGCTCGTTGATGATCTGTCGCTCGGCTGCCGACACGCGGTATGGTCGCTGGCGTAAAGGAGGATGGGAACCAGTGTGGACGCTGTGAGTGACGGTTGCCGTACGCCCCAGAGAAAGTTGGTCACAGTCAAACGACGAGCGAAAAATCTGAAGAAGCGCGAAGACTTGTTGGCGATATGGAGGCGGCAGATCGGCGTCTACGACAGATTCAAGAACGTCTGACGACGACAATGATGATGATGATGTGCACGGCACGGGAGAAGTGAGGGCGTCGAGTTCATAACAGGCCGTGTCGTCGGAAACATCGAGAATGTGAAGCGGGTCAAGGGGCTGAACACGACCGAGTGATTCGCCGCGCAGTAACGTCACATGGTAGTGAGACGGGTTACACACAAGCATTGAGGATAATCCAGACTCAGTGGTGAGTACGGCAAATGGGAGAGGTAGGGCCTTGCGACGTAGAAAAATCGGCGATGGTGTAAAAAGTACTGTAGCGTCTGGCGCGGTAGAGCAAGAGACGGGCACAAGCACACACATGTCGGGTGGTATGTCCGTATCGGACACAATAGTGAGCTTGGAGGCTGTTTGTTCAGAGGGGTCAGGCAGCGGGGCATCGGCAAGCGGGAAAAGCGCTACTTCGGCCCGGGCACAGTCGATGATGGCACGATGGTGAGACAAGAAGTCCCAGCCGAGAATAATGTCATGCGAACATGATGACAACACGAGAAATTCAACAACATAGACAATGCCGTCGATGACCACCCTTGCAGTACATTGAGCGAGCGGGGCTATATGCTGCGCAGTCGCGGTGCTTAGAAGCATACCAGACAACGGCATTGTGACCTTAGGAGGCGGCGACAAAGCTTTACGTCGATAACAGAAACTGCAGCCCCAGTATCAATAAGCGCAATTGCGGCGGTTCCTTCGACCAAAACGTCCAATAAATTGCGTGGCGACTGTGCAGGCCTTGTAGAAGTCGCGAAGCTTGCAGTTCGTGCCTGCGGAACTGCAGCAACTAGTTTCCCTCGCTAGGTGACTGGCGGCGACGTAAGGGGGAAATTGAGCGACGACGTGGTGATGGCGAACGATGGGTGCCGACAGGGCGTCGAGGAGGCGGCGAAAACTCGTGGTCGGGAAGCATCGCATGCCCGGTGGTATCGTGGGAATAGGCATATCCAGGTGGTGCGACAGTAGCGTTAGCAGCTGGCATACGACGATGGCAGAAGCGCGCAACGTGGCCGGCGACACCGCAAGCGAAGCATATGGGTCGGTTGTCGCGTGTGCGCCAAGGGGTCTGAACTGGGCGTCGAGATGGAACGGCAGGCGACGCGGGAGGAGGTGCAGCTTGAAGTCGCATTGGCGCCGGAAACGAGAACGTCGGCGGCGCAGGTCGCGCGGCGACTTCGGCATAGGTCAGAGGTGCAGCCACGGGAGGGCAGGGTTGGGCGAAAGGTAAAGACCCAGCAAGTTCCTCGCGAATGACCCGCCTAATGGGAGCAGCCAAAGATGTGTCAGGCTGGGGAGGTCCATCGTTGAGAGGCAGCATAGACAATTGGCGCGCCACCTCCTCACGAATGAAATCCTTAATCTCAACAGAGAGCGATGCTGCTGGCGTGGTGTGTGAGCGAAGCGTGAGGCCCGAGAGAGAGTCGCCAGGTGCGAGAGCGCTGCGCGCAAGGACCCTCTGTCGACGCAGCTCATCGAAGCTCCGGCAAAGAGTGACGACAGCTGCGACAGAAGTAGGGTTCCGCGCCAGGAGCATTTGAAATGCGTCGTCCTCGATGCCCTTGAGGATGTGCTTCACCTTGTCCTCTTCAGGCATGGTGGAATCGACGCGGGCGCAAATATCAACGACATCCTCTATGTAACTAGTATAAGTCTCGCCGGGCTGTTGAGCGCGCTGGCGGAGGCGTTGTTCAGCACGGAGTTTTCGCAAGGCTGGGCGACCGAAGACTTCCGCGAATGCAGTTTTGAAAGCGGACCAAGTTTGGAGTTCCCGTTCGTGATTGTGGAACCAGAGGTTCGCAACGTCAGCAAGATAGAAGATGACGCTACGGAGCTTCGTCGGGTCATCCCACTTGTGTTCACTGACGCGCTCGTAGGTAGAGAGCCAATCTTCTACGATCCGCTATAAACAGGAGGGTCCCGCTGCCGTTGCACGGCGCCGCACATGACAGGAACGGCAGATGCGCCAAGCGGATTATTGGGAGCGTCGTTCATAGTAGCGGCTGGAGCAGATGTTAAAGTTCGGCTGCGAAGTTCCAGGGTGAGGTCGGGGAGTGCAGCACCTTCCACCAAATGTAATAAGATGATTTATTATGAGGCACTAGGCCCAGTCTAGTAGCGCTGGCAGTAGCCGAAAACTGATCACGCGCACAGCCGACACAAGAGCGCCTTCTTCGTCTTCGTCTTCACCACAATCGGATAGCTGTTTTCGCTAACATTGTCTTCGCAGTCACGACCACCCGGAGGCTGTCCTAACGAAGCGCTTAACTTAGGAGGTTCTTTGAACATAAGTCCATCAACCTTCGGTACACATCCGAATCGTCGTGTTCTTGTAGCTTTCACATTGTCTTTGCACCCGGAACTTTTCGTCATATGAATACTTCACAACTCGATGTGCAAGCTACTCACTTGCCCTGTGAATAAACTCACTACCACATATCTGCAAAAAAAGCACAGCTGTGAGGTACACAAGTGTGCATAAATCTATAAGCTTATTTTGTTTTAGAGATAGTAATGCTTTATTATACACATACACATTATGCAGACAGTAGTACAAGGATTCTTAGCCAGTGGATAGTTACGGGTTCATGCAAAACGTAAGCGAGAGAAACAATTAACTGGAATATTCTCCATGGTGCTTCTCAGTCGCTCATCATAGTCAGTGTTCTCACTGCAGTATAACAGCAGCGCTTTAAAAACTGCGTTTACATATTTAACTCTTACCGTTAGCAAATTTTTTTTTTTTTTGCATTCACTGCCAGAATGAAGGCCTTTCCCTGTGATTTACAATTACCCGTGTTCTGTGTCGAACGACTCCACCCTATGCCTGCCAATTTCCTAACCCCACTACGCCACCCAATCATTCGCCATCGTTGACCGCGTTTTCCTTCCCTTGCCACCGAGTCTATTACTTAACGGATTATACTATAACCTGCTCTGCGCATTACATGACCTGTCTAACGTCCCTTCTCAACTATAATACCAGATACACCCGTTTATTCTTTGATCCATGCATGCCACCGTCTTCCTGTATCTTAACGTTACGCTCATAATTTTTTTTCGTTTTGTCACCTGTTTGCACGGTTGCTTTCATATTCAACGTAACTTACGTTACCCTCAAATTACGCACCACGGTGCCCCCACGACGCTTGCCAGGCGCGTGTCTTATCTTCACCTGACGTTAGGTAAAGTTACGTTACGTTTTGATTCCGCATTCAAATAGTCGTTCACTTTTGCTCCGCCCTCTCCAAATTCGAGTCTCTTTCCGAAGCCACACGCGGGACTGACGAAGGGCAAGTTGCCGACGCTCGAGTATCCACGTATAGAGAAACGGCAGCTCCATAGCGGCAGCTGTTTGCCGTCCTAAACAAAGACGGAGATAAACGTTCTTTTTCTTGCTGTCTCGGAGGCATCGGTCTTAATGTATATATATATGCTTTTTTTTATGACGTTTCAGAACTGGCGAACTCATTAGTACGCCCCGCGTGCGCCACGCAGGCTGCTTTTTTGATTAACAGTCCACCGCCGCTGCGTGCGTGGATTTTACGAGTTCGCAACTCCCTTCCATTTTCCTTTCTTTTCTTTTTTTTTCTGGCAGCGCGCATGTGTTCACGCTTGAGGCCGCGGTCGCTCGGGTGCAAGTGCGAACTATAGGAGAGAGAGAAAGAATTACCCCCGCGCATACGATACGGAGAATGATAACGCGAGAAACAAACGACCGAGTTCCGGAAATTGCGTGCCGTCTCGCTCGCAGCGGCGGCCGTGCATGCATGCACTGCGCTGTGGTGGCTGTTATATAGTGTGCATACTTGAAGGGTGACATTTTTTCAACGCTTTAACGACTCTGCCCAGACCCGTTTCTTTAAAGGGACTTCTGGCAGAACTGGAATGGCGCGTGTTAAATGGGCCACGTGTGTCTGCGAGAGCGCTGTGAGAAAAAAGGAGAACCGTGACGCCGCATCGTCAGCTGCGAGTTGAGTTTCCACAAAACAAAACTGCCATACGACGAGAAAAAGAAAGGGCCGATATAACTGAGCTGCGTTGAATCAGGTCCTATAGCGGAGCGATTGAGAAGCGAAAGCGTAGCTACGCCTGATAACTTTCTCGCGCGTTTTCCCTTCAAATGTCGATGATGTGTTGGCATGAAGCGTTTCGTTTAGATAGTCGGTTACCAGTAGCCTAATATACAGCTAAAAATGCTGATAATGAAACGACGAGGTGAAGTCTAGGTGCAGCGAGCGTTGGGACTGTATATCGTCGTTAGTTTACGTGATACAACCTCCATATAGCAAACTTTCGGTATAACAAAATAAGTAAATTTTGCATTTTGCTTCGGTAATATAGCGCACATACTGCAACAAAATTGCTGCACATGTAGCAGATGTGCAGCCTACGTATTTCCATCATTGAGATCGTCTTCTGCCGCCCTATGTAAACGGATGCACGCGGCCTATGGAAACAACCTCCATATAGAAAATTCTTGACACAACGAAATGAGATATAACTGCATCAAGAGTGCATGTGTATACAATGGGTCAACTCTCTCAAAATGAGGCCTGCAGCGAAAGGACCGCCGCTCTGCCATCGCACTCGCAATGAGGTGAAACGTTATCACGTTGCTGACTCTGCGTCTCACAAGCCGCGCATCTCGGCTTCGGGGGCACATATTATACAGCGTTCTATGCACACGCCGTGTTGCATTACACACGCGAAGCACGCGCGCAACAGGTTGTTTGCCGAGTCGCTTTCGAGCGTGCCTGCCGGCATTATATGCATTCGGCTAGCTTGTCAGTGTGGCACAGTAACGGAGGCGAGAGTAGCGGTGAATCGAACGATCCTCTATTATACTTCATCGTGGACGGCGTGCCGCATGACTGGAACACAAAAGATACGAAACACAAGCCGCATGAGAGAGAGAAGGCAAAAAGAAACAAAACACTGAATCTATTGGCAGGCCTTGTCGGCGTTCCTCAGAATTTAACAAGCTAAACACTATAAGTACGCCTGCTGACAAAAGGTTTCAGTGTGCGGGAATTGCGACGAAGCTCCAGCGCATCGCGGCATATAAACGTTAAGGCGAACTTCATCATATGGGTACCCGTGCAGCGAGCGTTTCATTTGATTCGAGGCTCCTCGTCTACTCCGCGCAGTACGTTCAAGCACTTTCGCCAGTTTACTCATTCCGAAGACGTTTATGAGCAGGTGCGTATACCGTATACACGTATGCAGCGTTTTGAGCAGACACCTATAGTTGGAAGTGGCATCGACGAGCTGTGTTCCTTCTTCACCGCTTTTGATTCCCTCCCTGCCTGGACTGTCGGTTCGTCGTAACATGTATATATAGCGAACGCGGCATCGCGTATCCAACGGGAGCCAAAGGCAGCGCGAGAAAGAAAGCTCCCGCGGTTCTCGGCGCCTTTCAGCGCCCCGCCTCCGTTAAAACTACACGCACGCCGGCCTCACGTATGCGTTCATGTTCCGCCCGTGCTTGAAGTTTTACGACCGCTTGCGCCACCGCACACACGCACGCGGACACTCTCTTCCTGTCTCTGCGTATAGTATATTATATATACAAAACGCTCGTCTTTTTTGGCGCTGTGGTGTGGCGGACGCGTTTCTCCGTGACAAGGTGTCGGGGTCGCAGCTGCCTGCGTGCCTGCAATATACGCGTCGGGAGGAAGCCTTTCACGCAGCTCCCTCCCGTTCCTCTAAAAGAGGTGCGCGAGCGAGCGATCCCCACGACCGACGCGTATATGCGAAGGCGGCGTGCGCCCGGCGGAGGCCTCGGCGCGCATATACGGTCCTCTCAAATAAAGAAAGAAGGAAAAAGAGGAGACATTCGGCAGAACGACGTTCCCGCTGCGCCTCGAACACCAGCTGGGGCCGCTCCACTTTCTGCTGCACGGACAGCGCTGGAGAGCGCGCGTGTGACGCGGTCTCGCGGTTGTGGACTGGCTCCCCGTTAGCACGAATCACGGTCCCTTCGAGCGGTTCATTTGCGATCGTCTTCATTGTAACGCTGTCGTTCTGTTGTACGTATACACGCCTCTGTACAAGCTTTCTTTCTTTATCCTTCAATATATACTTATTTTTCTTTTATTTCTTTGTCGCGATTCCTTTGTACGTTCTCTTGTTTCATTAAGCTTCATTATGCTCTTTCTCCCAGTCTCATATCTTTCCTACAACAGGCTGCCAATATAGAGAGACGTGCCTTTCATTTAGTGCCTCCTTTATTTTCCCTTTCTCTCTCTCTCTCTCTCGCTCTCCCTCCGCATTCACTCCGCGTCGAAGTACCGACCAGAATATGAGGAGGAGCTCTGCGGTTGGCTGTCAGTCGCAATGTTTCCTTCTTTCCCCCTTCGATCGATACTCAATACAGTTTTCACATCACCCGTACAGCACTCTCTCTCTCTCTCTCACACACACACATACACACACACACACACACACACACACACACACACACACACACACACACACACACACACACACACACACACACACACACACACACACACACACACACACACTTTTCTCTCAGCTCTTATCACTTCATTTCTTCGCGTTCCTTTCTCCTTTTATCACTCGGTCAGTTATTAGCTCGTTTCTAAGCTATTCGTTCATCATTCTACCTGCAGATCGGCGTTCGCCATCGGTACTTCGAGTTTCGGCAGAGCGCTGTATTTGCGTCTCGCTTTCGAGCAAGGGCCACGTAGGCATCGCCGGAACGCAGACGTTCGCGCCAACAAAAACCACGGAACGTATACTGCCGCGGTAGGAGCGAAACGGTAAAACAGACCAGTGGTGGCGGGGGGGAGGATATATACATACCGCTGCACGTTTTCCTATACGTGCAGAAGAGCTGCAGCAGCAGCAGCGCGCTGCGGCCGACGGAGCGAGTGAAAGCGCGAAGAGAGGGCGGCCGGACGGACCACGGTTGAGAGGGCGGAGGAGAGGGCGCGTTTGCAAAACATGGCAAACCCTAAAGATAGAAGATTTACGGCCTGCCTCGAGTCCGAGCACCCTGGGCACCTTGTGTGCGCGCGCGCGCTTTCTGCGGGCAGGGCTGCCTCGCGGGTGGGAAGTTTGGACGAGGAGGAGAGTTGGCCGGACAGCGTGCAACGGCGAGAGGAGGCTGAGGTGCCCATGTACTACGTTAGAAGAGTGTGGGGGCCGAGGCACCGTTGTTCTGGTGCGGCCCGCGAGATCTTTGTTGACTCTGCTTACCGGGTGTTTCCGCTCGGCGGTTTTTCGATCCCGATGCCGGCCGTTTCTTCCGCAGACTGGTCCGTCTCTTTCACGCGGCATTGATTCGTTGGTTATTTCTTTCTTTCTTATTTCTTTTCTGTTTTTGTTAGTTTGGTCTATAAGCGATTTTTTTTTATTCCGTTAACTCTCACCCGCGTTTGCGGGTCAGTGGCTTTGGTGGCTGCACGCGTTGCTCGAAAGGGTCAGCTTCTGAATAGAAAGACGGGTGGGGGGGGGAGTGTGTATTTCGAAAGCGAACAAATAAATTACCTGCACCCGAAGTTTTAAAACTGGTTTCCGATACATACCTGTGTTGAGCTGTATATAGTCTCGTCGCTACGAGGGCGTTTCTATATATATATATATATATATATATATATATATATATATATATATATATATATATATATATATATATATATATACACTCTTGGTGTTCACTAACAGCGAGCGACAACTGAGCGCTCCAGTACTCTAAATTGGTTTAGAAACCGTCGGTGGTCTCCTGCCCAATAGTCATTAATTTTTCTGTCTCTCTATCTCGCTTAATTCTTGCTCACTGGTTTTCTTTCAAACGAGCGAGGCTTTCGAAACCAACAAGCTCTGTTACACCGAAGAACAAATTGGATACACATAAACTCTTCGACGAGCGTCCTTGACGTGCTCGTCGGTTTCTAGGTACGGCCAGCCACTAACGCAACTTGTTTCTCGATCGAATCGTACGTATGACCGATCGAAGGCCTTCTGGGAAAGCTACGCGCAAAGAATGCTAGGTGAAACACGACCGCACGATCGCAAGCCAGGCACCTGTGCACCTATCGGAAAACCGATACAAAGAAAAAAAAAAACGAAATAGACTGGTTCGCGCCGTTCAAGTTCAGCGGTTGCGGATGGCGACCGAAGTGTTTCTTCTTGCGTCGACTCCCTCTCACCTCGAAAGCACCTTCGCTCCTTCTCCAGCCGGTCGTTATACGAACTGGGACACGCTTTGATTTCGAAGCGGAAGAGTTATTGGAGCTACGTGATCCGGAACAACGGCCTCGCTTCGCGTGTTCTTCGGGCGCCACACACCGTGTAAATAACTCTCGCTCACCTGTTATGTACACCGTTGTTGTAGCCTCCCCCCCCCCCTTACACACACACATTCTTTTTTTATTACTTTGCAGCAAAGGCGCGCGATGAAGAAGTCGAGTGAATAAAAGAAGGCAGAGGGTGTCAGCGATGGGTCGCCTTGCGCTTGTGGGGCGGCACGCATAGAAGTTGCGACGGCATTTCTGGTTTTAGCGACTCGAGACGCAAGGGAAAAGGTCTGGCCGGAATTCTTAGAAGAATGTATGGTTGTGCAAACAGCGTACGTATGACGGTGTACGGAGAAAGCGGGACTTTCTGTCGGCGTACTATGTATTATGGTTCGAACGAAAAGAAACGTTACCAAAGGGGCCCGAAGGGTTTTATATCTCTCTGGGCGTCTGGCTGGGAACAAGAGGGAAAAAAAAAGATTACGAAAGGAATGTGTATCAGACAGCGCATTAGTGTCCAGGTATGTCTAATGAGTGTTTCAACGAATCTATTTTACTGGCCTTCAGAAAGTGCAATAGTGTACAGGTATGAGTGTTGCAACGAATCTGTTGTACTGGCCTGTTTGTTTCTTGAATAATTAAAATTCAAAGTACGTATGAGTCCATCTCTTGATGGACGACTTTGTTCGCTCATAGCGATTCCAGATACAATTTACTTACTCTGCTGGCGTGTGCAGCGAGAAACGCGTATTTAAATTGACGAGGGAGTGCGAAGAGTAATTTTTGAGACCGAATACAAATCGAATAGAATCGAACATCGAATACTTTTTCGAATTGCTTTCGATTAATGAACAACCGTTTTAAGGATTAATATAAAACTCTATTCATATATCGTATACATAATGTTAACAAGTATCTATCATTACATTGAATATTATGAAGCATTGTTTATTATAAGCACGAACGGAGCGTAGGAAACGAATACGAAACTCATTCGCATACATTGGTCTCCTCGGAGAGTGCCAATGTTCGCCTGATATCCGGTAAAGCCTGTCTCCCCGAGCAACGCAGACTGTTCCACTACGTAAGTTAACATGTTTTCTGCCTATACTATGTCCGCAGCGATGAAACTTGTCGCTTCTCTGTTCCAATTTTGAGACTTATCTCACACAGCTGACTAACTGAAACGTTCGGAAACTAATCGAAATCTATTCGTTATTACAAATAGCGACCGTTCAGTTCGAAGACCTAATTGAATAGGAGACTATTCGATTCGGTATTCGAAAGTTTCCCAAACACGCTCCGCAGCAACTGACATATAGGTTCATTTGCTGTAATCTAGAACGGCCTCCGAGGATCGGGCTTTGTGCGCTCGCTTTGTCGCACGCCACCCAGTCTCGGAGGGCACGGACCTAGTCACTTCCGTTAAAACTCACTCTATCGTGGTCTGTAGACTTCTGCAGTGCGCAGTCGAAGCGCATGTAAGGCGCTCAGTAGTGATTGGCTGTGATTAGGTTTTGTTCTTCTTTTTTTAACCCTGGGAGCAGCAAATAGTGTTTCCGGAAATAGTGTTCGCGGAATCATAACGCCAAAGAAATTGTCGCGCCTTTCACACCGCATTCCTTCGTGGCGCTGCATGGACTAGTCGTCGGACGTGCTGTGACACGACTCCGCGTCGCTAAAACATAAGCTCAGGCGTGGTGAGAGGGCTACACATGCGACTAAACCCTGCTGTCGAAGGACCACCTTCTCACTTGCAGGCGTGTTCGTCTGCTGATTTGTGGTTTCCAGTTGTTTGTGAGTGTCTTGCTTTTACTTTCTTTCTTTCCTTTTTTTAATCGTGATAGGCTGTGCTGTCCCTTGTACGGCTGCATCTTACTCACTGTCCCGGAGCATGACTTCGTTACTCGAGAGAAATAAATGCCCGCCCGTGTTAGTCCTGGCCACACTGGAGTCGCTCAAGTGATCGTCACTCACAGTACCACTCACGGAGCACGGCCTTGCCAACAGGTACGATATACGCCCTCGCTATAGCAATGATTTCCCATCATGCCCCAAACGGTTATACGCTCAACCGCGGCCCCCTCGATCAGTGCTGCACGGCGCGCATTGCGAGGCCCTGTAGAAGCGAAGCAGATAAAAAAAAAATTAAAGGAGGCTCGGGCGACCACGGCTGCTTTATTTTTGGGCCGTAAAATGCGGAGAAAGCGTGGCAGCCTTATCAGCAGCGGCCGTGGCTGCAGCGTCGTGAGTGCAACGGAGGGACTCCGGAGGAGGCAAGAGCTGAGGAACGTACCATCAGTCTCGTAGCGTCGGGCTCGGTGCCGCGGGGCGGCGCGGTCGGATAGGCGAAGGAGAGCGGCTGCCGCAGTTGGGAAGAGCAGCAGCGGATGATATACGAGGGTCGTTCAAAGTTCGAGAGGACCCCCCCCCCCCCCCCCCCCCATCCTTCGCTCCCCTGGGCCGACCGGCGGCGGCGGCAGCAGGTCCGCTGGCCGCCTGTTTTGCTTCCAGAGGGGGGCAAACGAGAACGGTGCTGCTCTCTTGGCCGCAGTGCCTCCTTCGAGACAGACATGGAAGCCGGGCAGTTCTCGAGGGGGACTGTTTCTGAGTTCGAGTGGCGCGGCGGCCCGGGTGCGCGAGTGCTCGCATTGACGGCAGGGGTGGGGACTGAGGGTGTGTGCGGACGTTGGCGTGGACGATGTGCGGGCGAGGGGGAAAAGGCAGTTTGCGCGGAACTGGAGCGAGGGACGGCGTTGGACGAGCCAGGGCCCGAGAAGGAAGAGGGGTCTAAGCGGGAAGGATCTGCTTTTTGTCACGGATCGTGTCCGCCGGATGGTGCGTAATCGGCTGCGAAGAGAGTCCCCGGGGCCTCGCTGCTCTTCTTTCGGGGGGCCCACCGAACGAGGGCTCACGCGAAAGGCTCAGAGGGTTGTTTGGTCTGCCCGTAGCCTGAAGAGATATATAATATTGAGCAGCGACCAGCCAAAGCGGATTAGCTGGCGGTTATGTCTCAACAGGTGGTTCTGTGAACTTTAGAAGATTCTAGGCATCGTGGTGATGCGAGAAATCGACAAACGCAAATGCGTTACGCTGAAGTCGTTCTCTAATCCTTAGAAGCGAATTGTTCTTTGGACTTTAGCACCTGCCAGTCTTGCGAGTAGGATTATACCGACAGGGATAATATCACAGCAGAAATAATTTCGAGACAGCCCAGAAAAAAATGTTACTGATATCACACTACAATACATCTCACATAAATCTGTAATCTTATGTTGCCTTCATTACTTTTTGCCCACGACAAAAGCTGAAAGAAAGAATTCACAGCCCAGTTTGACCTTCGTTTCTTCTCCGCGTTAGCAGGTTCAATCAATGCCGACGGTAGCGCCGTTTCCACTTTTGCGTCGTGTTTTGATTCCGCCCTGCGCAGTAAGGGCCTTCAGCTACCCTCACTCCAAAGCATCGCGCGTGCGTCTCCTCTAGGAAGCGTTTGCAGGACGATTCCCAGATGGGCTATCCCGCGGAGAGATGGAAACAGCCACGCTCGCAGGAGGCGGTGGAGGGGATGCAACTGGAGCCCACCTCCTTCCCCAAACTGCACCTCGCCTCCGAGAGTCGTTCTCTGCTCTTTTCGACAGGAGGCGAGACATCATCAGCGCCAGCAGCAGCAACAACAACAAGCACCACACACAGGCGAAAAGCGCCGGAGAAACGAGATGCCGTGCCGCTTCCAGTCAAGCTTGGCGGGACGGGGCATCGGGCGGCTGCGTGCACCGTCACTGGGGGACTCCCCTGCTTTCCTCTCTCCCAAACGTTTGCTTCTTCTACTTCCTCCTCACTTCGTCTCTACCCCCCTCAAGTCATCCCCCCCCCCCCCTATAGACTAGTGAATCCGTGCGAAGCTCCCCATGAAGCGCTCCTTCTTTGCTCGTTTTCGGCGCACGCTACTTCCCCCCGCAAGCTTCCTTGGGTCGGTGGCGTGTTTGTTTCGTCCGGCCTGACCTGCTACGCCCCACTCCCCCCTCCCCCCTTCCCCCACCTCCCGTTTCCATCTCCGTGAAATGAAACATACGAGGAAATTGAGGCAGCGTGTGCCCCGCTAGCTAGCCATGACGACGTGCCGCCCTCACGCAGGCGCTGCCGTTTGCGTGCTGGCATGAGCCAAGCTCGAGCCGTCTCGGCGTCGGTTTTGCGTCTGTAGGCGCGTATATACGCGCGTACGTTTACACGCGAGCAACTGGCAGGCAGGGGAAGTAGATTCGCTGTATCGGAGGCCCGTCACTGTAGCCATCTCTCTCCCCCCTCGTCTCGAGGCACCTTGCATCGTTACTTCTCGATCGATGAAGGGGTCCTGATGGATGGACGCCGGTATTCGGGCGCTCGCGCTATTCAGCGTCGCCTCGTACATGCGTGTGTCCACCGGGCGCGAAATGAGCCGCGGAAACTGTATTTCTTTGTGTGTAGTGCGAGGGCGCTGTTCTTGCGTATTCTCGTGCATCACCCTCATGCGGCGCAGGTTAGCAAGAACGCGAGGCAGAGAGAGAGAGAGAGAGAGAGAGAGAGAGAGAGAGAGAGAGAGCGATGCTACGGGCCCAACTTCTGGCATGCAGCTTTATTGTTTAGTGTTCGCGCGCATTTAGGAAGGAATAATTTGATTAATTGATTGAATGGCTGATTGGTTGATGTACTGATTGATTAATTGTTTGGTTAAACGCCTCATTTACACAATACCTCGCTGTTTCTTCGTTGCACCCTAAATATACGCGTGTGCTTCAAAGGGCGCTGCACCGACGCACAGGAATTGCGGGAGGAGGGGGTAGGACTTCATTTCGGCAACCCGAAGCTCATCCTCGTGCTTCCAAGTTTTGATACAGCGCGTTCGAAATTTTCTGCTTTCATATCACATCGAATTGCTGCCTTCGCAGCCGGAAGCTAAACGCAAGACCTCATGCGTTGGATGTGCTAGTATAAGCAGGTCTGTCACGACAGCTCTGTCATTGCGGAGAGTAGGAAAAAAACACGATAAAGTGTGTAAGCTCAGAGACGTTCCTTCTGACAATCATTTGTAGAAGAGCTCAGCAACGCACGGAAAGTGGCTGGAAATTAAGGAAGCCTTGCTGGCGCATTTTTGCCATCAATTGGTGCTTTAGAGGGACATGGGACGCGAGTTTATTAATGAAAACTTACCCTGTCAGCTTTAAATCGCTGTTTTAAGAATTGCTAGTTAGATGGATGTATAAAGGTAAATGAATGTGACGGACGCACTACGAGTAAAAGAAAAGGAAGCTGCAATTCAAATTAAAATATACAAATGTGTTCAGTGCTGTCGGTCCTATCGAGCAAGAGAAAGAACAGAGAGCGACAGAGCGAGAGAACAAAGGTAAGAAGGTGAACCAAAGGTAAGCAGGTCAGTCAGACTCGCGCGTCCTGTTTGCGATCCTACAAATGTTTGGGTCGGTGCGCCCTTTCATGAATGCAGCAAATAATTTAGCAGGGCCTTAGCATATGACCTTAGGTGAAAGGAAGGCTATAGTTAGTTTATGTACCTTGCTTTGTAGTGGTAAAAGAACGCGAATGTAACATATAACTGAAGTACTCAAGCGCCAAACAGACGACACAAGAAGAGACACGGACAAGCGCTTACTAACAACTGATGCTTTATTGACAGGAACACACAATCATCATCATCATCATCATCATCATCATCATCATCAGCCTGGTTACGTTCACTGCAGTGCAAAGGACTCTCCCATACTTCTCCAACTACCCCGGTCATGTACTAATTGTGGCCATGTTGTCACTGCGAACTTCTTAATCTCATCCGCCCACCTAACTTTATGCCACCCCCTGCTACGGTTCCTTTCTCTTGGAATCCAGTCCTTAACCCTTAATTACCATAGGTTATCTTCCCTCCTCATTACATGTCCTGCCCATGCCCATTTCTTTTTCTTGATTTCAACTAAGATGTCATTAACTCGCGTTTGTTCCCTAACCCACTCTGCTCATTTCTTATCCCTCAACGTTACACCCATTCTTCTTCTTTACATAGCTCGTTGCGTCGTCCTCAATTTGAGTAGAAGCCCTTTCGTAAGCCTCCAGGTTTCTGCCCCGTACCTGAGTACTGGTTAGACACAGCTGTTATATGGTTTTCTCTTGAGGGATAATGGCAATCCGCTGTTCATGATCTGAGAATGCCTGCCAAACGCACCCCAGCCCATTCTTATTCTTCTGATTATTTCAGTCTCATGATCCGGATCCGCGGTCACTACCTGTCCTAAGTAGATGTATCCCTTTACCACTTCCAGTGCCCCTCTACCTATCGTAAACTGCCATTCTCTTCCGATACTGTTAAACATTACTTTAGTTTCCTGCAGATTAATTTTTAGACCCACCCTTCTGATTTGCCTCTCCAGGTCAGTGAGCATGCATTGCAATTGGTCCCCTGAGTTACTAAGCAAGGCAATATCATAAGCGAATCGCAAGTTACTAAGGTATTCACCATTAACTCCTATCCCCAATTCTTCCCAATCCAGCTCTCTGAATACCTCCTGTAAACACGCTGTGAATAGTATTGAAGAGATCGTACTTCCCTGCCTGACGTCTTTCTTTATTGGAAGTTTGTTGCTTTCTTTATGGAGGACAACGGTGGCTGTGGAGCCGCTATAGATATATTTCAGTATTTTTACATACGGCTCGTCTACACCCTGATTCCGTATTGCCTCCATGACTGCTGAGGTTTCTACTGAAATCAAACGCTTTCTCGTAATGAATGAAAGCTATATATAAGGGTTGGTTATATTCCGCACATTTCTCTATCACCTGATTGATAATGTGAGTATGGTCTATTGTTGAGTAGCCTTTACGGGATCCTGTCTGGTTCTTTGGTTGACAGAAGTCTAATGTGTTCCTGATTACATTTGCGATTACCTTAGAAAATAATTTGTAGGCAACGGACAATAAGCAGATCGGTCTATAATTTTTCAAGTCTTTGGCGTCCCCTTTCTTATGGATTAGGATTATGTTAGCGTTCTTCCAAGATTGCGGTACGCTCGAAGTCATGAGGCATTGCGTATACAGGATGGCCAGTTTTTCTAGAACAATCTGCCCACCATCCTTCAACAAATCAGCTGTTACCTGATCTTCCCCAGCTGCCTTCCACCTTTGCATAGCTCCCAAGGCTTTCTTTACTTCTTCCGGCGTTCCTAGTGGGATTTCATATTCCTCTAGACTATTCTCTCTTCCATTATCCTCGGGGGTGCCACTGTATAAATCTCTATAGAACTGCTCAGCCACTTGAACTATCTCGTCCATATCAGTAATGGTATTGCCAGCTTTGTCTCTTAATGCGTACATCTGACTCTTTCCTATTCCTAGTTTCTTCTTCACTGCTTTTAGGCTTCCTCCGTTCCTGAGAGCATGTTCAATTCTATGCATATAATACTTCCTTATGTCAGCTGTCTTACGCTTGTTCATTAACTTCGAAAGTTCTGCCAGTTCTATTCTAGCTGTATGGTTAGAGGCTTTCATACATTGGCGTTTCTTGATCAGATCTTTTGTCTCCTGCGATAGCTTACTGGCATCCTGTCTAATGGAGCTACCGCCGACTTCTATTGCTCACTCCTTAATGATGCCCATAAGATTATCGTTCATATCTTCAACACTAAGGTCCTCTTCTTGAGTTAAAGCCGAATACCTATTCTGTAGCTTGATTGCGAATTTCTCTATTTTCCCTCTTACCACTAACTCATTGATCGACTTCTTATGCACCAGTTTCTTCCGTTCCTTCCTCAAGTCTAGGCTAATTCGAGTTCTTACCATCCTATGGTCACTGCAGCGCACCTTGCCGAGCACGTCCACATCTTGTATGATACCAGGTTTAGCACAGAGTATACGGTCTATTTCATATCTAGTCTCGCCATTCGGGCTTCTCCATGTCCACTTTCGCCTATCCCGCTTGCGGAAGAAGGTATTCATTATTCGCATATTAGCCTGGTCTGCAAGCTCTACTAATAACTCTCCCCTGCTATTCCTAGAGCCTATGCCATATTCCCCCAATGACTTGTCTCTATTCTGCTTCTTGCCTACCGTGGCATTGAAGTCGCCCATCAGTATAGTGTATTTTGTTTTGACTTTACCCATCGCCGATTCCATGTCTTCATAGAAGCTTTCGACTTCCTGGTCATCATGACTGGATGTAGGGGCGTAGACCTTCATTTTGTACCTCTTATTAAGTTTCACAACAAGACCCGCCACCCTCTCGTTAATGCTACAGAGTTCCTGTATGTTACCAGCTATATCCTTATTAATCAGGAATCCGAGTCCTAGTTCTGGTCTCTCCGCTAAGCCCCGGTATCACAGGACGTGCCCGCTTTTTAGCACTGTATATGCTTCGTTTGTTCTCCTAACTTCAACTGAGCCCTATTATATCCCATTTACTGTCCTCTAATTCCTCCAATAGCACTGCTAGGCTTGCCTCACTAGATAACGTTCTAGCGTTAAGCGTTGCGAAGTTCAGATTCCAATGGCGGCCTGTCCGGAGCCAGGGATTCTTAGTACCCTCTGCTGCGTCACAAATCTGACCGCCACTGTGGTGAGTTGCTTCGCGGCTGCTGGGGACTGAGGGCCGGGGTTTGATTGTTGTATTCATATAGGAGGTTGTGGCCAAGTACTGCACTAGGGTGGGGAATCTTGCTCTGGTGAGGGAGTGCGTTGCCAGTTCTGGTCACCCGGATCAGGTCGCACTCCAAGCCTTTTTGTGCAATTTTATCAACACGCGGATTTTTTTTTAATCCGGTGGTAAATTGCGCGGCACCGGGGTTCGAACCACGGTCCTCTTGCACGCGAGGCGATTGTTCTACCTCTACGCCACCGCTGCACCTCACAATATGTATATACACAAATATATATACACGCAATACACAATAACACAGAATAAACACACAATATGTATACGCAAATCTGGCAACGCAACTCGCACGTTATCGAAATTCACATGGCAACCAGGCAAGAAGGGGATAAAACGATTGTAAAAGAGGACGAAACTCGACAATGACACGTGGTGTATAGTGAGTGAGTGAATAAACTTTATTGCAGGTCCGGCGAGGACGCGAACTCGTCGCGCACCCGGCTAGTCCCACGTCGGGACCGGCAGGTCTAGCCCACCGGCCCGGTCGCGGGTACGCCGGACGGCCAGGATTTGCTTTTCTAGAGCGGGGCTACGCAGAAGCGAGTCACACTCCTCCTTGATGAACTTTGGGTATGTCAACCCGCACTCCCAGCGCATGTGCGCTAGAGTGGAGGTCTGCCCGCAGGAGGGGCAGGCGTCGCCGCGATACACGTCGGGGTAAGCCTCGCGCAGAACGGACAGACGCGGATATGTGCTGGTCTGTAGAAGCCTAAGCGAAACGGCTTGCGCCCTATTCAACTTGGGGTGAGGGGGTGTATAGGGCCAAAGGACCTATACCATGCACCAACTATCCCTACAAAAAATTCTGCTTGAGTAAAATATAAGTCAGACAGGAGAGATGTCGCCGTCTTACCTGCCCCATTTAGATTTTTTTTTTTCACTTTGTTCTAAGCATTTGAAAATATTGCACTACTAGGGCCCCTTCAGCTCGTATAGCATAACCACTCCTGCTTTCGGGGGAAAAAATGCAACTGCGGCTGTGTATGCGTGTTGCTGTCATCACAGACGTGCTATTTGCCTCGTCCGATTGTTAATGCGTTAGCATTAGGAGAGTCAAAGTTGGAAAGTGTGGAAAGCTGGTCACGTGGTATGTATATATTTACACACACACACACACACACACACACACAGATATATATATATATATATATATATATATAGAGACGGACTGTCTTCATTGTTAAGACAAAGGCATCAAGATCGCCGAAAAATAGTGAACGATGGGTTCGCTTCACAACAGAAGTGAACGTGAAGATGAAGATTGACCCTGATTAGCGTTCTTTAGGACATCTCCCGAAGTAGCTCGGGTGTTCAAAGTTTCTGTTGTCGTTCCGAGTTTTAGAAAACTGTTCAAAGTTCTGGTTGGCGCGTTGTTTGACAATAAGTTGCCGCCTTACCTAGCCATAAAGCCTTGGTGTGGTAAAAGGATCCAGCCTGAGATCATTTTGCATTTTGCATTTCGCGAAAATTGTGGGTTCGGCTCCCACCTGCGGCAAGTTGTTTTTTCATTCACTTTAATTCCACTAATTTATCGTTTCTTTATTTCATTTATTCAGCAGAAGTAATTTCCCTTATGTTGTCCTTGGTGTCAGTTTTTGTTGGCTTCTCATGATATGACTGTGCGCAACAAGTAACACAAGAATGGGTACCGGCACATGTTATTTTCCTTGGCATGTAGGAATTTCTGCAATACACGGAAGCTTGACGCATCCCTCACGAAATCGCGTTGCCGGAGACGCTATGGGAAGTTTTAGGGTTTACCACACTATAACGTCTTGTCTGGCGACTTCCGCTATGTGCTATATTCGTGGTGAGGACGAAAGAACTAGCCACTTCTTTTCTGTCGAATAGCGGCCTCACAAATTTAAGAAAAAAAATCTTGGAACTACCCCTTGAAGTCTTGGACTGAACTTGACAGATCGTGCACTCCTTTTCTTTTTTAGAGCCTCCACTCCAGGATTCAGCCACAGCGACGTTACCTCGGCCATCCAGACATTTCTTTTCGAGTCCCACCAACTGCCCTATTAAATTTGCATCTCGTCACTTTGTCTTGTTTCTTGTTCTTCTGAGTTAATTATGCTCAATTGTCATTATTGTCCTTTTCACGCTAACACGCGATTTCGCCTTTACGCATAGCTTGCTGTATATCAGTTCCGGAAGTTTATTTACGTTTGTCACGTAAAAAATCTAACGCATTGTTCTCCAGTCCCAGATAGTAAGTATGAACCATATGCTGTCTGGGCGACGACGACGACGACACCACCACCACCACCACCACCACCACCACCACCACCACCACCACCACCACCACCACCACCACCACCACCACCACCACCACCACCAACAACAACAACAACAACAACAACAACAACAACAACAACAACAACAACAACAACAACAACAACAACAACAACAACAACAACAACAACGACAACAACAGCAACAGCAACAGTTGGAGAAGAGGAAACGAGCAGAATGTCCTGCGGCGAGGATAAGCAAGCAGGATACTCTGCAAGTTGTTTTATATTTTTGTTTAAACAATTTTTTATCCTGATCATACCTGAACAAATTGCGCATTTCGTTTTATCGTTCTGTTAAACTTAATTTCCGTTGGCATCTGTAAGTGTTACTGTTATGTCTAAACCACCCGATTCTTGATCTCCCACCTATAAAGAGGGTTGCCCTATTTCCCTGGGAGAAATAGAAATAACAACAGGAATTCGGTTATGAGTGCCATCGCAAGAATACGGAAACTTATGCATCGAATGAATAACTGCCTCAGGCAGAATGCATTTTGTTTCTTAACATTTTCCACAACGATTCAAGCGTCTAATTTGGCATCGGTTTCCTTGAAACGTTTCTGAAAAGTCTGTTTATAAAACGACCCCTCTACAAAAAAAAATTTAGAAAGAAATAGAAAAGAACAAATGAGCAAATAAACAAGACGGATAGTGTTCCCAGAAATTTACGCGGCTGTGGACGATTGGAAGCAGGTTGTCTGTCCTTCGAAGTGCTCTTATAAAGCAGAAATAATTGGTAAACAACCGCTTTCGTATGCGAACTGTTCTCGAATGTTGTTTACCGCTGTTCTTCGGAAGCTGAGAAAGTGCGCCTCTGCTCCAGCACAGAGGCATGCGCGCGCGTACCATCGCAAACTCCGCCATAGCATCGCGTGCGAAGTATACGTGACATTTTAGCCGCCGCGGCAACTGCGCGTTATCGGCCGATTGTGCCTCGGGAAACCGTAGACGGGCAGGCGCTGTCGTGCAGCTCTCCCACCCACGCCGGCGTATCCGTATCCAAGCTTATTACGCTCACCTGTTCTGTTCGACGCAAGCAGCGATGCCCTTTTGTTGTTTACCCGCCGTGGGTATAGCTTGCTTTGCGGTTTCCCGTCCTTCGGCTGTCCCCAGATGAACACGGAAGACGCGGAACACCTTGTGAAAGGTGTTTACTACATCATTTGGGAAGAAAGCCGTGCACTCCTAAACAACAAAGTGATCCAGAGGACAGCGTTCGTTTTTTTATACGACCATGCACCCACTAGCCCAACAGAAAAAAAGATCATCGCCCAAGCAATCCTTACAGATGGTTAACCAGCGAAGCTGGAACGTGCGGCCCCGGTGTTTATCACTGGGCTAATCCCGATGGTTCATTAAACGACGGCTTAGTAGGCTGCCGGATCCTCGGTACGCAGTTGCTGCTTGCGCTCGGCTGCACGAGCCTGTTCTTGTGTCCGGGCTGCTGCATAGGTACATCGTAGACAAGCTCCTTCCCGGTTCTGCTCGCGGCGTTGCTGATCGAAGGCTGCCTGCTCCTCAGGCGTAAGTATGACGCGTTAGCCTGCCCATTTCGGAGCCGGAGAGAAACTGCTGCGCACGCGCTCGGCTGCGACGGAGAGCAACGACGTCACTACTGGCGCAACCAATCGCGCGCCTCTCTCTCTCTCTCTCTCTCTCTCGCTTTCGAGCATGCGCACGGTTTTGCGCCGGAGTAGTTTTCGGTGTACAGGCGACAGATGGACGGACGAATCAGCTAGCCATATACAGCTTTTCGCTGCGGTATTTTGGTGTCTGCTATGATTGGCATCGATGAATGTTGTAGTTGGGAAGAAAAGATAAAGGAACATTTACAGGATAACTCCGCAATATGGCTGCCCGTACCGGGCTTATCACATTTGAGTTCTTTATTGTGGTTAATAGTGTCAATCGCTGCAGAGTGGCCGCGCATAGATATTAAAGAAAAGTAAAAAAAGAAACAAGGCACACCAAACTGTCGAAAAGTCGCCGAAAGTATACTTGCGTCGATGGTGTGAGCGTCATCTATAGTCTTGTGGTGGTATTCGGACGTGAGTTTCATCTTGCTTAGTGGATACACTGGCCAATCATTTCAAAAAATGACCGACATTGAAGTGCGCGAAGGGTCTCCACTTCAATACAAGAAATTACAGAAGGATATGCGTGTGGGGGGCAATATGTGTGTAAGGGGGAGGCAACGCCCCGAGAGTTGCGGTGAAACTTTCATTCAACGTGTATATAATCGCAGCATTGCATGCTTTGTGGAAGTACTTTTCTTTCCTGCTTACTTTAGACTGGAAGAAGTGGTCTGGACTTATGATCGCAACGGTAACGAATCTCTGGGAGGCAGAGAGGTGTTTTTCATGGAAACATGAGAAACTATATGGTCGGGCGGCAGGCCTAGCAGACGCATGCACGCACACTGACACTAACAAGTTCGCACAAAACAAAGTGCACACAACGCATTAGAGTTTTTATTATTATTATTATTATTATTATTATTATTATTATTATTATTATTATTATTATTATTAATATTATTATTATTATTATTATTATTATTATTATTATTATTATTATTATTATTATTATTATTATTATTCCTCTGACATCAGCGCGTTCGGGCCCTCATGTACCGTGTCGCTGCTCATACTTCCATCGATGTCGTCAGCTTTGCGTAGCAAGTTTTACGGGGACGGCCTTGCCGGAGGCAAGTGTCACCGATGCCGGTAGTGCTACTCGTGTATAGGAGGTTATTTTCATTACTTTTAGCTGTGCCAAATTTTTTAAAGATTTCCTGTAGAAAATGGCACAATGCTAATTCTTGAGCTAAATTACTCGATAAGGCGACCATTACGTGTACAAGAAATCAAAATGCCCAATTGAATAATTAACATAATTACACTAATTAACGTTTTCATTGTTTGCTTTACGGCACATATTCCAGTCTACGAATTGTAGCTAGCAAGCTTGCAAGGCATATCGACTTGACATATCTGAGAATAGCACCAATTTCGAGATATGCGCCGTCAAACTTGAGCTAAAAATGAACTTTTGTTCCACTTACTCTTTAACGAGAACGTTGTTTTATGCATTGAAGCGCGAAAGTAACTGGAACACCAATGCATTTCGCCGGAACATTTAAAGATTATTATCTCGAAACTAGCGTTGTTCTTAGAATTCGTTACAATAAGTGGTAGATACGCCTTGCGAACTCACCGGCTACAACTCGTAAATATGCAATTAATAAAATTACGTTATTAGTCAATTAAACATTTTGATTTATCGTACAATTAATGGCCGCCTCATCGAGTATTTAAGCTCCACGATAAGAATTGTGCTATCGGGCTCGGCAATCCTTTAAAATCTGGCGCAGCCGGAAGAATAAGAAAGAAGAATTTGGAGGACGCTTGATTAAGCTTTGCCTTCAAGAGTGGAACGCGATAGCATTCAAAGACCCTGACTGCTTTTCATGCTTCCCGGCAACTGCAGCTTATGTAACCGCAACGTTTACCGGAAAACGCTGGCAGCGAACGATATATGCACGAAGGCAAGCTTTCTGGTGGAAACGCGGCCTCTTGCGTGAGTCGATCTCCTGTTATTGTGCCGCAGTTTTAATATTTCAGTCTGAGAAGAGCTAACATAAAAGATATGCCGCTTTCGGTGTTTTTTCCCATTAGAGTTGTTTGTGGGCTGCCGCTCTCAACCGAGGAATAACGTTTAAACAATGAAAGACAAGGCATGAGCAACTTTGGTGGTAGGAGAATGGTTGAGTATGCGTGGTTCGGTATTTGGCTTGAAATCCTTTTTGACGCCGGATTTTTTGCGACACGGCCGCTTAACGTTGTCGCGTTAAAAAAAATCAGGGGGGGTACCCGGTATGACAGCTCCCCGTGTTTACACCAGCACTGAAGCTCCTCTTCAGTCATTCCCCACGACATCCATGTGGCCACCTATGATGGCTACACTGTGCATGGTGCATGAAAAGACGACAGTCAAGCTCCTTTGGAGGAAGCGGACCGTACATGACGGCCCGCCGACGAAGGTGTACACTGTGTCACGGCAGACCTCTCAGCTTGACTTCCCCCACCGGGCCAACACCGGCAATGGTGGAGTCATAGACAGTTACCGTGTAATGAAGGCAAACAGAACACGCGTTTTCAAATGTGTTTGTGGGACCATGTGCGTGCGCGCGTTCCTACGTGCGGATTCTCGCGCGCGAGTCACGTGAGCAAATCGCAAGGTCCGGGACGTCGTCGGCGCGGCATCCATTCCAGGCGCATGACTAGGCGGCCGATGCGCGGGGGGGGAGACGCGATCCCCGTGTGAGCCAGATGGCGCGTGACGTTCACACGCGTCGAAGCGAGTGTGTGGTGACGCGTGCGCGAAACTGAAGAACGCGCTGTGAACGTTCGCGTTGCGTCGAGGCAGCGACGCTGCTTCCTGGGTTCTCCCGCGTCGCCCTCCAGAGGCTGTCTGCCAACGCGCGTGGTTTGCTATCGCCGCAGAAAAGAACTCCCGGCTGTGGTTAAGGGGGAAAGAAAGAGCGCTCCGGTGCGCTAAGAAATATTTGACAGGCTACCAGCTCTTCGCTCGTCTATTCTCGCCTGCTCCTTTTCGTGTCTCCGTGCTCTGCTCTCTCTCTCTCTCTCTCTCTCTCTCTCTCGGCGCGAATCGGAAGCAAAGAAGGGCCGTTGACTGACAGCGCGATGTGTGTATGTGCCTCCGGCGCGCTCGAATATGTTTGGTTTAGCGCGACCTGCGCGGTTCGCTGAATAGCGGGCGAGGCGCGAGACAGCGACGGTTCTCGCGGAGAGGAGAAATGCGTGCGCGTCTTCGATGAATAGCGCGGGCGGGCGTGAGTGTGTATGACGCGCGTTTTTATTATTTTTTATCGTATATTTCATTTTATTGCGAGCTGGGGGGAGCACACTTCTGTTCGCCTTCCGGAGCTTCCGTGCAGCGCCATTGTGTTCCGGGTTTGAGATTCACGCTATAGCTAGCGGGTGGCCGCGGTCGCTTAGCTGTTTGTGTGTTTATTTTAGCAAACGTGCAGGAAGGGTGTCTTCACGTTTGACCACTGTTGACCACTGTTGAAGGGTGACTCATGTGCGGAGTTCGCACTATGTCAAACGCGCAGCAGGGTCACGAATAAAGATAGAGAGAAAGAATTGTGACCAAGTGCATCTTGTTTAATGTGTTCACATATGTTATGAAAAATGATATTGTGGTGAGAAGCAGTGTAGTTGAGTAGACAATCAGTGTAATGATGTTGTGTACATATGGGAAAATAAACTCTGCCTAACGAACCACATCCATAATGCATTAATTTTACGTGTTCTATTTCTCAATTGCAGTAACTCGTTTCTTCGGGCTCCGTGGGGGTTGTTTCGAGCCAACAGTGAATAACTCATCCAATCTCTTATTTTAGCCTCATACTACTGTAACAATTCTGTTGTGTCTAAGTTTAAGACAGCCACTCGATATTGACGCCTTCAAGACGCTACAGAAACTATAATAATGGTCTAAACAGAAATTTTTGCTGACCGCCGCTCTTTAATAACTTCATCTAAGATCATGTTCCTACCGTTCTTTACAGCGTACAAGACTAATAGTGGTAATAATAATAGTGGTAATAATGGTAATAGCGTACGTAATAGTGGCACGTGACCAATCCTACGAAACAGTACTTATGGATTGTTTTCAGCATAAGGTTTGTAGAATTTATATTGAGACTGCATCACTATGCAAACATGTTCTTTTTTTTTTCGTCCTCCGCGCAAGTTTTGATAGCCGCTGTAGCGATTTTCTGTAGTTGATCATATACTAAAGCTTCCCCGTTTCGTCCCTACCAGATTTGAAGTCACCTTACCAAGCCGATGATCTCAGCAGAGGCAAACGGTCACCCTTATCTTGTGTTGTCGGCCTATGATTTATTTATTTATTTATTTATCATGTCCGAAAGGAACACAGAATTTGCGTGCTTGACTTCGCATTAGACTCACAAGAGGTCAGAAACATTATGCGACATCCTCAATCAATCAATCAATCAATCAATCAATCAATCAATCAATCAATCAATCAATCAATCAAAGTTAGAGGTATAGGCTCCCTCAATTTTATCATTCTAAAGTTTTCCGCGAGTGCCCAGCCGCGTTCGCACGCTTGTCACGGCGCAAGACGGGCCCGTCTTATCAGACAACAAGTTGGCCGCGACGATTCTATCATTCTGTCATGCAACTTATCGCGACCACAAGTTCATTTTGAATGGCGAATGACGCCACGTATATAGGAGCCGTCACCCATCGGTCATCCGATTCGACTACTGCTTTGTACGTACCGCATGAGCCGCTTACCACCGGCTTCAAGTCCAGTCTCTGTTTTACGTCTTCAACTTCACCTAACTAACAGTTTAATTCTGACTTTATGTGCTCTGCCTGCTTGCCTGCCTACGCGTCTGCCTACGCGCCTCCTCACCCTCTATACCACGTGACAGAATTCATGCGAAGCCGCCCACACCCAGTCGGATGCGGCCATGTGTGATTTTCCTTTCAGATATTCTTGCCAGTGCGTCAAAAGAACGCAACCTTGTTGGCGCTCAGAAAAAAAATAGCTACACGGAAACTGATCGCCAATGGTGTGCTCATGTAAGGACAGCTGCAAAACTGCTTTTGTGAGGTGAACCAGGAACTTGGATCAGCACTCACACGTTCCCCAAAGGCGACCATCCTGATGGAATCAACACTGGTACGTAACAGTATTTCCATAAAGCGTTCGCGTTTAATTTCCATTGCGAGACATTGTATTTGCTAGCTCCGAGCAGTTCGCCAGGATCTTATAATAGTTCGAACTAATCACTGCTTTTCTTTTTCGAGGTCTCACGGAATCGCATCAACTACTTCGCTCCAATCGCAGTATGCTAAAGGGCACATATGATGAATAGTATAGTACGAGTATATGACTTTCTCGTTTTATTAGGCTCATGTAGCAGAAGTTAAGCTTGTGACGCTTTTACGTCAGTTTTTGTAAAAACGCACCGCATATATGCATATTATGCAATTCTTTTCTTTATTCAAGATGAAAGTAAGAACGTGAGTCGGGGGGTGGGGGGGGGGGGGCGTTTCCTTAACTTGTCATCGCTTTCCCTGTCTCTTGACCTTGCAATTTGTAGTTCGCTCTGGGACCAAAGACTAAAAAGGAGAAGTTGAACTTCAAGGCGAAGCTATATACCGGGAGCCAAAAAAAAAATTACGCAGCACACCAGACTAATATCGTTCCGCCGCATCCTTTCCTCATTACTGCGTTTTTATAGTTGCTCATTACCACGAGCTCACGAAGGCGTGAAAACGTGCCGCTTTGTATAAGGACGGAAGCCGCACTGTGCTGCTTTCCTTCTCTCTAAATTTCGCGCCTTTTCCTTCCTCTCTCCTTCGCTAACCACAGCTTGAAACCGTGTCAAGAACGTGCCGCTCTCTCTCTTACGCTCTACCCTCTCAGCCCAATCACCCGTTCCGGTGAACGCTTCAGGCGAGAGTTTACGAGCCAAATGACGCCACCCGTAAAAAAAATAAGAAGAAAGAAAGAAAGAAAGAAAGAAAGAAAGAAAGAAAGAAAGAAAGAGAAAACATCGTCACCGCGCGTATGTTCTATATATGTGTGTATCCTGCCCGCTGCTTGCGGCAAATTGGGTCTGCGTTTCTTCAAAAGCGGCAGGAGAGCGCGAAGCTTCTGAGAGTTATGGCGTTATGGCTGAGAGAGAGAGAGAGAGAGAGAGAGAGCTGCGCGCGGATGGCGCGCGTGTCACCAGAACTTCTGGGGGCGGTGCCCTTAAAGGCTTCAGCGTGCGTGTTGTGTGCGGCAGCCGCCGGCGACGAGTGCCTCTCATTTCCGGATGCGTCGCGCAACCCATAAACGCCGCCGGCATCGAGTGTGATTGCGGCGCCGCAGCCCAGCTCTGTCACCAGGACCCTGGAATAGCTGTCAACGCCGTGGGACAGCTGGCGAGACGCACGCGCAAACCCAGGGTTCACCACAGTCGTCGTCTCGGTCTCTCTTTCAGGATGGTCTGAGAAAAACTCGCTAGACTGGTGAACGGCATCTTAAATACTGTGCTACAAGGTTGATGGCGTTTGATAGCAGTTTGCACGCCCGTAGACAATTTCGACGCAGGTACAGGAGAGAGAAGCGTAATGACAATGACTTCTGAAAACCCGGTGTCGCTACAGGAAGACCAAGCCATTCCTGGTCGCGCACGAAGCCACTCTGCGTACGTTTCGACCCCTGAAAGAGAGTTTCGACAAATTCTGGGCAGTGTAACGTGTTTCACCTCTCCGTGATCGGTGACAAGACAAATACACTGATTATGTACATAGTGAATCATATTCAATGTCAACTGCACCATATGAACTATCATATTTTTTTGCACAGGGCAGCCAGACGTATACATATTAAACCACAAGATATTCACGTGCGCCATGTAATGTTTGGACACTGCCGAAAACTTAAAATGGAATTTGCGCGCCGGTGCCTCTTCCGATCGCGTTTCTGCAGACATTAAATGTTGATTTGCGGGGAATGCGTGCAAGGGTTGCATTTCTAGCACGCTTTTCCAAAATTTACAGTCCCTATACTCACTATCAGTGCTGTCGCCAGATTATGGATGTGAGCTTTCACGCCTGTTTCGGTACTTAATAAGTTCAAGATGTCAACAGAAATTTTTAGATGGGCGTCCGCAGCAGCTCTGCGTGCGCAGCAAACCCGCGGAGGCCTCAGTGCGCATGCGCAGTACGCTGGAACACGCGCGGTATCTTGCGCGCGCCCGCAGTTTTTCAAAAGTTGCGTAGCGTCCGCTGCGGACTCAGCGTGCTTTGCGGGACGTTCTCGCGTCTCCACGAGAGCGCATTTTTCGATATCGCTCTTGCTGAAGATATGACTCCGGCTTGTGGTTTGACTTTGCGGCGGCTGACATTGGCTACACAGTTTCAGAAGGTGGCATATGGTGGCGCTGAGTAGCACACTACTGGTTCCTACGCGAGCAAGTCAGGACTCACCTTCTCAACTTTTGCATACGGCTAACTATTGCCGTATCGTGCTCGCGCGCTTCGCTACGCATGCACAACCTCGCGTGTTGCGTAGGTGGGTGACCAGCTGTTCCTGAGCTGCAGGTGAAGCGTGTAAGTCGCACTGCCATGGTCCGAACGTTCTCAGTCAACTAAAACGTTCCAGGAATACCAAGATTTCTTTTTTTTTATAATAGCTAAATCGAATAATTATGGATTGAGTCACCGGAATGGAGGAGAGGAAGCTGCCCTCAGCGAGAGGAAGAAAGCAAAAATAAGAGTGGATGAAGGAACCTGTCTAGACAACGCGTCGCCGTCCCGCAATTTCATTCCAATCGGAACGAGACCGATCCGTCCCGTGAAAAGAAAATTCCGCCTCGATCAACGCGCGTCAAAGGCGTCTCCATCGCGTGCGCAGCAGACTGACGGACTCGCCCCTGGCGCTCGGAGGAGGAGGCGAGAGAGGAGACACAATCTGCGCGCCTGTCGCGCCCGCTCGCGTTCCGTATCCATTTCAGCGAGCGCCCGCGCGGAGAGCCCTGAAGAAGCGCAGGAGAGACCCGCGAGCGAACGACATCGCCCAGAGGCATCCCCACTCTCTCTCGCTCTCTCATCGAAATTCAGCCCTCCGCTAGCCAGGTTGTCTCTCTCTCTTTCTTGCTCTCTCTCTCTCTCTCTCTCTCTCTCTCTCTTTATTGTTTTGTTTGGGTGCCTCGGCGTGACGCAGCGCGTGTGTGTGTGTCGGCAGCCGCCGCGCTCACGTGTGCTCTAGCTGGCTCGGTTCGCTGGCTTGTGGCATCCCTCGAAGCGAGGCGACGGCGCAGCAGCCACGGCTGGCGCGCCGCGAGGATGATGGATTGCCAAGGCCGCGAGGAGAGCGCGCGCGGCCGTCGGTCGGCCAGGTGACATTCGCCCAAGAAGCGAGAGCAGAGGGGCGGCTACGAGAAGATTGCCGGAGAGCGCCGCTCCCATTTCCTCTGTTTCTCAGCGCGTAGGGCGTACGTCCAATCTCCGATAGGCGGGGGAGGGGGGGGGGAGTAGGAAGTGTGGGGGTGAAAAGTATCAGGGGCATCCTGCAGTTGTCGAGGTGAACGCAGGCCGATGCGAGGAACGGGAGGAACGGAAGCGCGAAGTAGCTCCAGCTATAGTCGCCAGTCTGCCGCAGGTATCCCTGTGATCTTTATCATGCTCATTTTCCTTAGCAAGAATAAATTATTCAACACTACCACTTTTAAATGAGCTACGAAAGAGAAAGGCACTTAAAATGTATTGTCTGTCATGTGATTATGATTTGGACTGCAGCAAAACTATCGGTACAACGATATCGCTTTATACGAAATATCGCTAACTCGTTCGAAGTCCCGAGAGCAGTGCATATGTTTAAGCCGAATTATTCGAACTGCGTAGGCGCCATCTTTCGCACGGGAAATCCGCACAGGGCCGCATGCTACCGAATACGTACGCGGTGACCCTTCGCTTTTCTTCGCATCAACCTGCACAGGCAAAGGACGCTGCGGAGGTCACTCCAAGGCGTGGCGGCAGCACCCTGACGCTAAATGCATCTTACCATGATTACCCAAAGACGAGGCGGCTGCTTATGGTCGTCGTCGGAATCAGACGACACTGCCATCTCTGCACTATCAAGCACGGATGTGTTTCAGTTTACGTTTTACTAGCTCCCGCACTGTCGGAAAGGAAATGCCCGCCACATATAGTTACAGTAATTGGGATAGCAGCGAATGTTTCGTCGTTATTTGTCTGAGTAAATCACTCTGGCTACCACAGGCTTTCGAAGGAAAAAGAAAATCCGATGATTACGAAACTCCCTAACGCGAAATTTGAGCGCAGTTTTCTACGTGTTTTCATTTCGCGATATATCGAGGCAAAGCATTTCAGACCGAAATCACCGCACCGACTGGCAGTGGGCGAGTGCCGTCAGCGTATTCGCAGAGGGAGAGGCATGGAGTATGGGTACGCTGTCATGATGAGCGGCATCGGATCCAGCTGTGGAAGAAGACGAGGACAAAAGTGTGAGCAGTGGCGCTCGCGAGTTCGAGCGGTTACGCCGACGTTCAACTCAGGAACGGTAGCCTATAAGAGCTGCGCTCTAAAATGGGAAGGTAGGCAATCTCGATATCTATGCGCCTATATAAGACCGGCATGGCACATTAACCAGAACATATGTAAATGTGACATATTTCTGGCGATGAGAGCTTTCTGACAAGAAATGCCTGCTTCATATCCGATGGCGCAAATCGTAACTGTAAGCAAACACGCGCTCACCATAGATTACTCAATCCCGTAAAACAGAACATCAGCGTCCCACCTCGATCTCGAGGCCCTCGCTCCTCTATGGTCGGTGGGTCCAGCTGTAATTGAGTACTTAGTTTAGAGTAAACTTGGAAAAAAACTATCCAAAACGTGATGAGACGCACAGCCATAAATTTGCTGCATTACATTGTTTTGCGCTCTTGAAAACGACTGCGCCGTTTCCAGTTGTTTCTTTCATGGACGAAAGGTGTCGCACTAAACGTCATCGTCCTCCCTCGCAACGAATAGCTTACATGAGCGAATATAAGCTGCGGGCCACCTTATCACTATGGCCGCGTCGACCACCGAAACGCTGACGGGCACCACTAAGCATATGACTTGAGGCAAAGCGCAAAACAGCAACAGAAGGACAACAGAGGGGAACGAATACACAGCGCTACTGACAACTGAATTTTTATTGCACGTGGTTACCACACATATACCATAGTACTACAGGAAGAAAAAAAGGCCACCGTCGCAACATAGATTTATTTCCGGAAAAACCATCCACCATAGGCCGCGATACCACGATATGAACTTTTTTTTTTCATGTGAAACAGATGGGCAACTTGCAGGGTTTAGAGACACAGTGCGAGCAGTCACTGTAAACCCTTATTTGATAAATAAGAAGCCCAGATGAAGTGACTAGGGAGATCATTGAGGCATTCGAAGTGATTAGAAACGATAACCCTGTAAGTTGCCCGTATGTTGCACTTTCAAAAAAAGAAATCATGTTCCTATCACGGTAGCGGCTTATGGTGGATGTTTTTGGCGGAAAGAAATCTATGTTGCGACAGTGACCTTTTATTTTTCTTCCTGTCGTACTATGCTCTATATGGGGTAACCATGTGCAATAAATATTCAGTGGTTAATAGCGCTGTGTCTTCGTTCCCTTCTGTTGTCCTACGTGCTGTTGTGCGCTTTGCCTCAAGTTATGCAGTACCAACTAGCCCACCAGTCTGTTCTCTTAAACGTGTGAATTAACCCCAACTCGAACATGTTCGCTTACAAGGTTAAATCTAACCGTCGATGCTTTAACGTCCCGCGTGAAGGCAATCGTAAAACATTATGAGACGAACCTTCGCAGACATCGATAGGGATGAGCTAATAGCCTTGACTACAGTGAAATGTTGTTTGTTACGCGAATGAATATTCAGCCGCCAACAGAATGAGGATTTAGCAGCAGGCTTACTAGGCCTAATCTCTAAGCCTAGCTATCTTCTGTAGCAAAAAAAAAAAAAAAAATCTTGCGACGCGTGAGACGCATCAGCTTATTGTTTCAATAATGGCGTTCATCGGTCAGCGGCGCACACCGATGTTCGGCCGATTGGCACGGCCGTCAACCCCAAGATATGAAAGGTATAGGGAAGTGAACCAGACGAGCGTCCGGCTTGCTGCCTTACACAGGGGTATAAGGGTAATAGAAAGAGGAACAGAGGGAGAAAGTGACCACTGCGGGCGCAAAGTAAGACGCACAACAAGACTGCAATCGGTACCTCAGGCAGATGTTCTTCAAAACTGTAAAAGAAAAAAAGAAAATTAAATTGTTGGGTTTTACGTGCCGAAACCGCCATCTGATTACGAGGAACGCCGTAATGGGGGACTCGGGAATAATTTTGACTACCTGGGGTTCTTTTACGTGCACCCAAATCTGAGTACACGGGTGTTTTCGCACTTCGCCCCCATTGAAATGCGGACGCCGCGGCCGGGATGCGATCCCACTACCTCTTGCATAGCAGCCCAACATACGGTGGGTTCCGAAAACTACCAGGGCACGAATATATTTCTGCGCCAGCGACGGATGCGGCCAGGGCTCAAGAATTTTCGTTTCAGAGAGATATATTTATTATGGAGCGGAAAGCTGAGAGGTCGGCATGTATCGATGTTATGGCCCACTATTCGGCGTTGGGGGAAGGGGGAATGGGTGTAGAAAGATAGAATAGAGAACACGTTGATTATGGAGGATGAAGATGGTGGAGGAAAACTTGCAAGGTCCAAGACTCTTCAAAGTCTCTTGCCCAGTCCGCTATAGCCCAATCGGTTTAGTGTGGTTTGTAAATAGATGCGATGGGCGTCGTATTGATGGTAATTAAGTGCACAACAGATGTTCCATTCTTCACGTTTACGCAGATATGGTTCAGTATATCTATAACTCATTATACAAAAGCCGTGCGTCACTGCAGCAATGGCGTATAGGGTTGTTTTCAGAGAAATCAGCTCATAGCAGCATAGTCCTCCGCATCTGCGTATTAATCTATAGCCTACTTTACCGAAAGGACGAACTTCCAGACTCTTATTGAGGGCCCATTATTGTTGTTTTTTCACCAAGAGGAAAATTTTGTAAACGGTTATTGTCATTGTAGAAATCTCCCATAGTGGTCGAGAAACGGGGCTATTTCTGTCAGAAATAATACTGGCGCAAAATAGACGTGAAACAGAGAGACCGAACGAACCACAGATGTCTTGTTCGTCTTGCGCCGGTTTTCTGGTCCAGCGCGAAGTATCGAACGAGCTCTCTCCTCAACCGATGCACATGCTTCTGATCTCGGACCTCTGCGCTCCCACTTATCGTTGTAGCCATTAATGCGCCATTTGCACAAACCGGCTCACTTCCTGATTTGTGGAATGGCCGAGCATCTCTCACTCCTGTTTAGGGTTACCGGGACGGCCACACCTCAACATTACGAACGCGAGGAGGAGCAGATGGTGCCGGTCACGAAAAGTGCGGCTCATCAGCTTGCGACACTCGGGCCGGCCACGGATTTATCCTCATCCCCGGCAGAGCAAATACCGCGGTGCTCGAGGTATATAGAACTACCCGACAGCTGCCTCTGGAACCTTAGAGAGAAGCCAACTGCATCGGCAGCGGGCGGCAGTAACAAAAAACAAAGAGAGCGTCATGTTTGCCTAGTAATTGGCGCGCCTTCGCTTCTCAAGGCTACATAACGTGAACGCGCACGCGCTGGGCGCATAAGACAAAAGCGAGCAATAACTCAACAAAGTGAGCGCGCGAGAACGTGCGGAATATGGAGGGAACCCTGTTGCGCGCGGTGTGCTGCCTTCTTCTGTGCCTTTTGCGCCGATTAAAATCTGGAACGGGCTCTCTCTTCTACGCTCGTCTCGAGGGGACCGGCGGCGTTGGCAAGAAGAACGCGGGGAACGTTCTCGGGTTTCGGTCGTCGTGCAGCGGCCGGGTCTTATCGGCGGCTCTCATCGGGGCCCAGCTCGTACGCGCACATACACAGAGTGTACGGCGGCAGCGGATGGCCGCTTCCCCACCACCATCTCGCCATCACTTCGTAGCATCGCAAGCACGCACGCACGCACACACGCGCGCGCTCATGCTCTCTCTCTCCCCTCATCTCTCGCTCTCTTCTTCCCAATTGCTCGCTATTACCCGCACTCTTGGCGGCGTCGACAGGCGGGCTATTGCTTCGGACTTGGCTTCTTCCGTGACGGCTAGCGCTGGTGACGGCGGCGGCCTTTTCTTCGTGCAAGAACCCCGTCGTTGGGAAGATCGGCCTTCGGATCCGCCGCGCTGATCAGACCGCCGCTCGCGGGAGCGATGCGTTCGTTCGGGTTTGGACTCTCGCATTGCGAAGGGCAGGCAACCCCCGGCAATTTCTTGATGCCCGGTTGTTTGCTTTCGCGGCACAGGGAAGAGAACAGGATGCACCGCTTGGGATGCCTTCATGTTTGACCCCGGGAAGGATGTATTGTTCTTCGGTGCTTCACTGGAGTATGGCGGTGTTGTAGCAGAGGAGCGAGGTTTCGTGCTTTGAATCGGGAGGATGGAGGATATTGGTGTTATTACGTGTACAACTCCGGAAGAGAGACAGAGAGAAGGAGGGTGGAACGTATTTATGCGAGTAGGATGCATCAGAATTCTCTCCGATTTTGTCTAACGAGCACCCCAAAAATACTGTGGAAGCCACCGGAGCAGAGCGAACCTTATCGAGATGATCGGGAACCTCAGAGTGGGCCTCCTATAGGAGTCAAAGAGATTCCGCCGCGACTGGGAAGTTCTGTGACGTGCGCGTACTTGTTCTCAGTTCATGGGCAAACAGTCTCAGGTTCTGCTTTTTGAGGCTAGAAATTGCGGAAAGACGAGACCCCCATCGACTGGCTAAATTATACGCGTCAGACAGTATCGCAGCTTCTTGAAGGCAGGCACGAAAATAAATTGCGCCGTGAGGGATAAATACTAGGCGATAGCATGGCGATCCTTTATTACATGTGCTACATTGCAGAACCGTTGGCAGCGTACGCGAACTGAAAACGTATTTGCTATTTAGAGTGGCTGCTCGCTTGTACCACGAAGGGATCGACTGTCTTCTCGATTTCGTGTTCCGATAACACGGTTTAGGCCATCGTGAGGGCTCCTTCTACCCGCGCAAATCATCTCTTCTGTGTGTCTTTAACCCAGTCATCTTGCTCAGGCTTCCAATTAGAGGGAATATACCCTTTCTTCTCGTTGGTCTAGACAGTCCGCTCTTCGCAGTTTTCGTACTGTACCGCAAGAACCAGTTATATAACCTGTTGTGTGTGCTGTAAAGTTTTCACTCTTCACTGGACACGTTACACGCACTTCGGCGACCTAGGGTTCATTTTGCTACGACGACAATAATTTGTACGTTATTGTTGGTTATTTCGTTTTACTAGTTCAGAGGCGGACCCAGAGTAGCATCGAGAAATGTAGAAGTATGGAATGGGGGGAAGAAGGATGTCTCACTGCAGGCTCAATTTTATCATAACGCGGATTTTTCTGCCCAACATTTATGCAAAGACCAAGACCAACCAAGTAATGTGTCAGAAGTGCGGGAACGAGTTGCGTCGGGGGTAGGCACGTGGCAGGTGAAATGGTGCGTCCAAGGCGAGATTCTGGATCCGCCAGCGATATACAACACTTCCGCGTTGAAAATGTTCACTTACATGTAAATTTTGTTTACCTGCTGTAATGTGACGCGATACAGATAGTAATGACTATAACCTTCATAGATAATGTGATTGCTGAACGCCTGTACACGCTTAGTAGTTCCTTGTTTTCTTACGTTTTGATGCTCATAATTCCGGCGGGAGATATATAGGTTGTCCCACGTAACTTTAGCCAAACATTAAAGGTATGCAAAGGTCACGTAGCTGGACGGAATCAAGGTAACGTTGCTCGCCGTCGCTTGGAGATACTCAGATTATTATTTACATTCCGCCTTACTACATAATTAGCCTTAATTAATTAATGAACTTCTTTAATATTGTAATTAGATGAGAAGTATCAGGGACGAAATTGTAGAGCAACATGGAAAACTCTCCGATACATCTTTCTGTTGCTCAATACATGCTACTCAAAAGTGTTTTTCCAAGCATGAAAGCAGCGCGCGAATACGCTCAAAATTGCCGCGCGACTGGCCGCTCGAGGTATTTTGCGTGTATTCGCGGGCTTCTTTCATGCTTAGAAAAACACTTTTATGTAGCCCGTATTGAGCACCAGGAAGCTTTATCGGGAGTTTTTTTTTTTTATGTTGCTCTACAATTTTCTCATTGACACTTTTAATCTAATTATAATATTTCAGAAGATGACTAATTAATACGAGTAATCTCATTAGGCGGAATGTAAAAAATAAGATAACCTGAGTATCTCCAAGCGACGGCAAACAACATCACCTTGGTTCTGTCCAGCTACGTGGCATTTGTATATTTTGAAAGTCTGGCTCAAGTTACCTGGGACACCAGGTGTTTTGCTAGACTGAGGTGCCGAAGACTCCGATGCTGCTTCCACGAGATAGCTTCAAGGGGAAGTTTACGTACCGATGCTGCAGATGTACATTGCGGGAGGCCATTGTGGAGAGCTTGGGATCAGTGTCGGCTACTGGTGAATTCCTGGACAGGTATTGGAAGTGTCACTAAACGAACAATACGAAATGTCAAACGCGAGCAAATCATGTACTTAGTTGAAATTAAGCGGGTCAAACGAAGCTCGCAAGGACATTAAACATTGTGGGGTTTAACGTTCCGGAGCTGCATGTCGGGCTACGAGAGATGCCGTAGTGGAGGGATAGTTTTGAATTAGTTTTGACCACATATAGTATTTTTTTTTTCAGCGCGCACACGAAGCAGACTACATGAGGGTTCTTCTATTATACCTACATATGGCCATGTTGGCGCCGTGAATCGGGTCGAGGATTGAACCCGCGACCACACGGACTCAGCAGCGGAACTCGATAGCCAGAAAGCCACCGTGCCGCGCTCGGAAGGACACTAAAGATAGCCAGCGGCATATTAGTGTTGCACAATAATTATCAAGGGAAAGAAGACTAGTAGCACTTGGCAACAAGTTATGGAGTATCTAGATTAGGAAATTTGAGGGCACATGTTCGGTTCGAGCGAAGTGGAATGATTGGAGATCTCTGGCAGAGGTGTTTTCTGCGGATTTCACTGCACAATTATTATTATTATTATTATTATTATTATTATTATTATTATTATTATTATTATTATTATTATTATTATTATTATTATTATTATTATTATTATTATTATTATTATTATTATTATTATTATTATTATTATTATTATTGTTATTATTATTATTATTATTATTACTATTATTACTATTATTATTGTTGTTGTGGCGATAATGATAATGGTGGTGGTGGGGGTTGCGACAATTACGATAACGGTGACGCCGACTGCCTCCTTCAGTGCGGTGCGATGAAAACGACACTAATCCGAGGCAATACTTCAAAATGTCAGCGGGGGACGTGCTTTCGAAACCGAGGGGCGACTCGGCCCGCTTGCACGTGTTTCCTTATCGCAAGCACCGTTCCCTCGCCGACGAAGCGCTTCGCTCCTGCGGTATAGAGCGTTCGGTTATGTGTACGCTACGTGCACTGTCGCCAAACACAGTTCGCCCCGCAAGCCGGCACGTGCTCCGCTCTGGCGCTGCAGCCAGCGCCAACGCAGTCTCGATGCAATCTGTACTCGTTCGCCCGCACGACTTCAAAGTGCCTTCGTCCACCCTTACCGGCGCACTGCATCTTTCCGCGGCGACGACCCACAGCGTAGCCTTCGCGCAGCCATATTTCGTGCCCGCAATTTGTTTTGATCGCCCGTTTAGCCGCGGACCTTTGTGCGTGCGTGAATCTGTGCACTGCACGTGCTTAAGTGCGCGCACGCACGTACACGTCTCTGCGTGAACTGCATGAAGTGGAGCTGCGGTTTCGGCGACCTCGAGCTTTTACATATGTACATGTGAGCGAGTATCAATGCGGTGTTCATGTACGCGCTGCCGTATGCGTTATAGGTGGGTGGTCTGCCATATGCGCGTGCTCGATCGCGAAGTGGCCCTGCTCCGCTCTCTCTGGCTTGCGTCTGTTGCCGCGTAGGCGTCGATAGAAACGAAGATAAGGGTGCAGTTTAGCGATGATCAGATACGAGAGACAACTAAGGCGAAGGATCCCTGGAAAGCGTGTTTGATTTACGGGCGATTATGGGGGTTAATGCTTGCCTCGTTCACTCGGGTCATTGCAAAACCAAAGGGGGGGGAGCGGGCTAGTATCTATGGTTTCGTGACCCCTGCTGCACACGCGCGCTCCGATTGCCACTGGCCGCTTCTCGTTAGCACTGTGTAAGCTCTTCTCTAGATCTAAAGAAGAAAATAATGAGTATTTATTCTGCACTAGAATGTGCAGTGTACCATAGTTAAAAAAGGAAACACGCCGTTAGTACTCTGTCGTCGATTGCGGCTGAGATATGGCATAGAGAGCCCACGTACTAACTTTCAATGTGTAAATGTGCGTTCGGCACATTATGCAGTCCCACATTTCCAATAAAAGTGAAGAAATGTCCCAGTTACAGTGGCTTCATTGTTAGGTAGGTGCTCCCTTTAACAATGGACCGTGTACTGTATTATATGCATTAGATCGATGTTTGGATAGTTAGCATTTCGCAGTGCGGCAAGCGCCCGAAATGCTAACAAAAGAAAAATACAGGGCATCTACGTAAGAAAGTGAATCAAAGTGGTGAGGTCGTATATACGTTAGGAACAAAAGTAAGAAAATTTGAATACCACCCCTTTCAGGTCTATCTGCTTCTCTTCGATCTGTTCCAAAGCAAACAATTACTGCGAGCACGAAGTAAAAATGGCAGAACGAGGGACTAGCGATGCGCGGTGATTACCTGCGAACGCGCCCCCACGCGTTACAGGAAAGACGCCATTCCGACGCGGGGCATACAGCATATGGGCAAGGCTACGCAGGACTGCGAGGCCTGAGACAAAAACGTCGAAAATGACCGCACGGTGGAAGAATAGGAGGCAAGGGCGTGGTGGTGGTGCCCGGGAAAGACCCGCCGTGCACCCGACGGAGACCAGCGGATTGTGGAGGGCAGAGAGAGAGAGAGAGAGCAGTTGCTGGTTTAGCTGTCTTCGCCGGCGTCATCTCCGCAGCCCACCGACCTAATAGCAGGTTTCGGTCCTATAGGCTGTCCCTTGACTGCTGTCTATAAGAAAACGAGGGCACGAAAGAAAGTATAAATACTAAATATAGACGCGGGGGGCAGTCATGATGAGAAGGAACGTTGTGGAAGTAATACCACGACAGAAATACAAAATGGGAAACGTATATGACAGGTAAGCTGCCCGACCTATCGTAGTCGACGCACACGGCGGGAGTTTGGGAGCAGAAACTGCGAATGAATAAAAAAAGAAAATTAAAAGTGCGCAGATGGTAGCGAGAGGACGTTTCGAGAACCAGATAAAGAGCGAGGGGGAAGATCAAATGTAACGTCACTTTGTACTTCAGGAATGACGCTGAAGGTATGGGCAAGAACACGGGAGAGCAACTATAATCGCAACATGTCGAATGAGGGGGGAGAGATGGGGTGGAGAAGGCTGCGAAGCGTGCTGTGGTGCTCCGAATACCTCTCTGGTGTGGCACGCTGCGCAAGAACCAGTGCATCGCGGCGTGATCACTCGTTCCTGATTTGCTGATGCTGCAACCGTAGCTAACCACTCCAGCGCTATTGAAAAGAAATCTTAGGACGTTGAGGATAGGCGACGTGGACGAGAAGAACAGCGCCGAGTTATGTCGGAAGGTTTACTTGGAAGCGAAGACGCCGGCAACCAGGTAAAATCAAAGCAAACGAAAGACACTCCTAGGAGAGACAAGAAAGAGAGAGAGAGAGAGAGAGAGAGAGAGAGAGAGAGAGAGAGAGAGAGAGAGAGAGAGAGAGAGAGAGAGAGAGAGAGAGAGGCGCCCACTTAGACGAGTGTTATTGAGCGGTTCATCTTCTTATTTCTGCGCTTCACCACGTTAGTCGATCCATCTTTAACCGCGGAGGACGCCAAGGGACCCGAATGACAACAGACAGAAAAAAATAATGTATCTGTGGGTATACTGGAGATAATATAAGTAGTCGAAAGGCTTTGGTATCCCCGGTACACTCGCTTTCTCTCGTTCACTCCCTCTCCCTGAGTAGCCGTCTCTCGGGGTCCGAGCGTCGACGGAGCTTTTCCTCCCACGTCCTTGTTATCGCTGTCATTAGGGCCATTATACCTGGGTGCCCCGTCCGCGTCTCCGCCTCGGGCGCATGCTGCCGACCGGCCGCAGAACTTGCAGCCCTGCACTACCCTACCACCGACCTCAGTTGGTATAAGGCGAGAGAACCGCCCTCTCCCGCGAGGAGCAAGCGGCGGCAGCAGCAGCAGCAGCGGCAGTTTACAAGATGGTTTCTGCTGCTCGGCGGTGCACACAGTCCGTGCTTCCTTACGACCTCCTCCTAGTTACTTTCTTTCTACTCGCCGTTTCGTCCTTGTCTGGGCCTTTTTTATGAGGCGTATAAAAGACCATTACACTCCCGGGACCCACGTCTCACGAGGTCGCACTCTCCCTTTTCTCTTTGTCTTCAAGGGGTTTTGTCTTTCGTTTTTAATTTTTTAACCTTCGTCCGTGTTTGCGCCTCGTACGCGTTCTTCGCTCCGTAATGTTCCAACACCGCTTTCTTTACGAGCTTGCTCGCTGACCGCTCGATTATGTATTGTTGACAGTGAGCACCAATGCTTTAACCGACACTGGGTATTCTTTCTTGTTCCTGTAGAGCAGAACTACGTGAATGTTTTTTTTAAATAATCGGCGCTGCAACGACTGCTTGAGTGACATTTTTATTGCAGAGTTAGTAAACATCATTCCTGTTCCCAGGCGCGCTGCTTGCAGCAGAGTAATCACTGGTGCTCGTGTGCCTTCTCGCCCACTCGCTATTCTCGCGCGGCTTCATTTAAATTTATTGACCGCTCAATTCTGTATCAATTTGTTTTGTCACTAAACATCTTAGGCGCTGAGCTTAAAAGCTATCGGCGATTTTTCTTCCTTTTCCTCTTCGTGTGTCAACACTGTAGGTCTCGGTTGGTTTCCTGAAACGACAAGTCCTTTAATTTCCATTCATTTCTTGGAACGGAAAGGAAAAACTAAGTATACATAAATGTGTGGTTCACCTTTGTATTCTCCCGACATGTTATTGATTGAATGACTGATCGAATTTCGGAGATTATGTCACGTGGTCTCTCTAAGAAAATGGAGGTAGGTAAGGGGACAGAGAAAGAAGGCTGGCGCTGTGTATGCAGCAGGAAGAAGTTCCTCGTATGCGATGGAGAGAGAGATCCAGACTCCCGGGGTTACCAGGGGAGCGCCAACGCCCCCCTCGTGGCTTCATTGCTTCTGGGCGAGATTCAGTCTTCGTAATAGGTTGACGGCTGCATCCTCCAGCACAAACCTGCGCTGCTCGACGAAAATATGTCAATGAAAGACACTTGCTTGAAAAACAAGCTTGCACTGAACGCCACGGTGAGTTTCAAATACAACTTCCTTAAGTGGGTGCAAATGAAAGCGGTTTAGAAACATTAACCGTTAAGCAGTCGAAATAAACAGGAGGAGGAAAAGAGATAAGTAGAAGGCAGGGAGGTTAACCAGAATAACGTCCGGTTGGCTCCCTACCCTGGGGGAATGGGAAAGGGGGAGAGAGGAGGGAAGGAAAGAGGGAAATTGCACCGTGTTCGCTGACGTGTGTGGTCTTACAGAAATTGCATTAATAGTCACAGATGGTCGCACAAGCCCGTCGTCCTTAAGAAGCACAAAATCGCCTTCAGAGTACTGGTGGAAAAAAAATCGGGGAAGAGATCTATTGAGCCAGTGTCGTTACAGGCATAAGTAAGTGTACAAAATAGATACAGAGGTTTTAACGAAGCGAGCAAAGATGAAGGAGAGATAGGGAAAAATTCAAGGCTGGTAATATATGTAGTCAACTTTGGTTAGCTCAAGCGGGCTAGGTGACTATTTGTCACCGCCCCGTTTTGAAGGAAATACCAATAAAAATCATCATCATCATCATCGGAAGATATGTAAAGCTTTATAAAAGAAATGCATTAACGTCTAAGCTTAACTCCACAATGTGCAATCAGTTGATGAATGTCGTGTGTACGTTTTCGGCAAGTAATGAGAAAAAAAAAATGCAATGCACAAGCAGGGCTCGTCCTTCACCATATCGGTATACATTGACATATGGGACAGCGTTTACAGCTCTGATGTTTTGAAAGTTAAGGGTTAACGCTTCGCGTACAGTCTTTGTCGAAGTTAGCGAAACCACTCTGGAAGAGCAAAACCCTTGCACAGTTTCCCTGATTTCGCGTGGCAGAGAGAATCTTGACAAAGCACTGTTCGTTACTGATCATCAGGTACGAGACAAAGAGAAGCGTTTTGTCCCACAGGTCTAGTAGGCAATTGTTTGGATCGCACCGCTGGTACGATCTGTTGGGAACTCGGCGCTGACGCCCGTGGCTGTACCTGGGTCGCAAGCCCCAAGGGTAGCGTTGGCCTGGCGGCCTGGGGTACAACTCGAAGCATCCGAAGGTCCCGGCAAAGCATGAGTCGACTGGTAACAACGAAACAACTTGTTTATTTTAACATCGCAAAGAGTTGGCGGTCAGGTTTGACCGAAGTAGAGAGACGGGAGAGCACTTCACTCAACAGAAGAAATCGGAGCCCTCCTTTTTGGCGTCCGGGGGCAGCTGTTTTTATACTCTCGCAGTTGAGGGCAAGAAGGAACCCCTCAAAAGACGAGCACGTGAATGTACAATGGGCTAATGGTGACGCACACTGTCGTAGCGCTGCCGTAGCACCATGTCGAGCACGATCTCGTAGCACCCTGTCGTAGCGCTGCCGTAGCACCATGTCGAGCACGATCTCGTAGCACCCTGTCGTAGCGCTGCCGGTCGGGCACAATGACTGTAATGAGAGGATGATCCCTGCTTTCGCTTCGCCTGGTTCGGGCACAATGACTGGAATGAGAGGGTGATCCTTTGCGGTCGCATCGCCGCAGTCGCGCCTGGAAACACCTGCCGATGAGCGTTGCGGCGACGATGATCGGGCCAAAATGTCTGCCGCCCCGCCGCAGTCGCGCCGGCAAAACCACGTGTCGCAGGCGAAACGCAACAGACCGCCCCGCCGGGGGAAGGAGATCCCGATGGACAGGGGACTGCATCCGCTGTCCGGAGGGATGTCGCTCGATGATGCTCATAACCGAAGTCGGGCGTCCCTCGACGTTTCTTGAGCGCAGCGCACAGAGAAGGCCTCGTTCTCTCGTTCAGGTTCGCACGGGACACTGCAAAGTGACTTCGGGAGAGTTCACATTTTTGTTCTCGTTCCCGGCAAGCGTTAGAACTACGCTGAAACTCAACCGCTCAGTCAGCAAGCACGGCACAACCCTCACTAAGCCCTGCCAGGCTCTTTCCCTTTTTTATACCACTGCCTAGTTCCTTACAGTAGTCTAGCATCACTCAGAACGCGTCCACAAATTGAAAAATTGCACTAGAAAGCATATCATCACTTTGAAACACTAAACAAAAGCAATATGTTAAAAAAAAATCCTGCCTCAGGAAGAAAAACATCAGTAACAAACAATTTTGAGGCTGATTCCTACGTTAGGGGCTTCGACTTAAGCCATCGGCGTTACCGTTGAGACTCCCCTTTTTGTAACGCACCTCAAAGGAATATTGTTGCAAAGCGAGGCTCCAGCGCAGGAGGCGGCCATTTTTGGGAGAGATGGTCTGCAGCCATTGGAGAGGGCAGTGATCCGTCTCAATGATAAACCTCGAGCCGGCTAGATAGCATGACAATTTCTGAACGGCCCACACGAGACACGCACACTCTTTCTCGGTGGCGCTATACGCCTGCTCACGACTGGTCAGCTTACGACTAGCATACAGGACGGGGTGTTCTACTTCTCCATTTTCCCGTTGGCACAGTACAACGCCCATGCCTCGCTCACTAGCATCGCACTGAACAACGAACCCTTTTGTATAGTCTGGTGATCGTAGCACAGGCTGGCTTGTTAGGGCACTCTTTAGGGCGCTAAAAGCTCTTTCCTTTGTCTCGTCCCAGACGACTGTTTGAGGCTCTGTTTTTCTTAGAGCATCCGTCGGGGGAGCCGCGATATCAGAGTACCTAGGGATGTACCTCTGATAGTAGCCGGCGACACCCAAGAACGACCGAATATCGGTCTTGGTGCGCGGTTGCGGAAAGTCTCGCACAGCGGCCACTTTTATTTCAGAGGGGCGGCGACGACCCTGACCAATCACGTGACCGAGGTAGACAACCTCGGCCTGTGCTAACTGGCACTTAGGAGCCTTGACTGTCAAGCCCGCTTCGCGCAGGCGGGTTAGCACTGCCCGCAAGTGTGCCATATGCTCAGACCAGGATGCGGAGAATATCGCTACGTCGTCTAGATACGGTAAAGCGAATTCTTGCTGTCCCCGCAACACTTTATCCATGAGACTTGAAAAACAGTATGGCGCGTTCTTCAAACCAAAACTCAACACTTTAGGACGGAATGTTCCCATCGGTGAAATGAACGCCGCATACCTACTAGCCTCTTCTGTAAGTGGAACCTGCCAATAACCCCTGACAAGATCTAGGGTGGAAATAAACTGAGCGCTACTAACTTTCTCAAGGCGCTCCTCGATGTTAGGGATCGGATAAATTTGATCCTTAGTGATGGAATTAAGCCTGCGGTAGTCGACGCAAGGACGAGGTTCCTTGCCCGGTACCTCAACTAAAATCAAAGGGGAGGTATAATCACTCTCACCTGCCTCAATAACACCGAGCTGTAGCATTTTCTTTACCTCAGCCTCCATAATATCGCTCTGGCGGGGTGACACCCGATACGCCTTGGATCGTACTGGCTCTGGGGAGGTAAGTTCTATATCATGAGTAAGTACAGAAGTCCTACCAGGCCTCTCAGAGAACAGACCTTGAAACTCTTGTAATAGCTGGTGTAGTTCGGTTTTCTGCTCGGGCGACAGCGGTGCTTTACTGATAAGGTCACTAATGACTTGACCGGTGTCTTCCCTGTTCGTCACTGAGCCTAGTCCCGGAAGCTCGACCGGAAGCTCTTCAGGAACGTTTACCATCATGCACACCACTGCTTCCCTTTGTCTATAAGGTTTGAGCAGATTACAGTGGTAAACTTGCTGTGCTTTCCGCTTTCCTGGCAGACTTACCACGTAGTTAACGTCCGACAGTTTCTGAACAATTCGTGCTGGGCCCTCCCACTGCACGTCTAGTTTGTTGTTTAGCGATGTGCGCAATATCATGACCTCATCGCCAACCTCAAAACGACGGGCCCTGGCTGTCCGATCATAATAAACCTTGGCCCTCTGCTGGGCCTTTGTCATTGCTTCACCTGACAACTCCTGTGCCCTTCTTAAGCGTTCGAGGAGCTTAAGTACGTACTCCACCACGACTGGGTCGTCGCCCCTACCTTCCCACGATTCTCGAAGCATGCGAAGCGGAGATCGAAGCGAGCGACCGTACACCAGTTCAGCTGGCGAAAACCCCGTAGCTGCATGCGGCGCGGTTCTTAACGCAAACATCACCCCAGGCAGACACAGCTCCCAGTCAGTTTGATGTTCAAAACACAACGCTCTCAACACGCGCTTCATGACGGAGTGGAGCTTCTCAACGGAATTCGACTGTGGGTGGTACACTGAGCTGTGTAACAGCTTTACCCCACACCTTTCGAGAAAAGTTGTCGTCAAAGCGCTAGTAAACACTGTGCCCTGATCTGATTGAATTTCTGCAGGAAAACCAACTCGCGCAAATATGGACAGTAGTGCATTAACTATCTCAACTGAGCTGAGTTCTTTAAGCGGCACTGCTTCAGGGAACTTTGTCGCTGGGCAGATCACAGTCAAAATGTGTCTGTACCCCGTGGCTGTTACCGGCAGAGGTCCCACTGTATCAATAACGAGCCGTCTAAAAGGCTCCGTTATGATAGGTACCAATTTCAACGGCGCCCTTGATTTGTCCCCTGGTTTGCCCACCCGCTGACAAGTGTCACATGTCCTCACGAAATGGTCTGCGTCCCGAAAACACCCTGGCCAATAGTACTCTTGCAAGAGACGGTCCTTAGTTTTCTTAACTCCTAGGTGTCCGGACCACGAACCCCCGTGTGACAAGCGCAACAGATCCTGACGATAGCATTGAGGCACGATCAGCTGATCGAACTCCACTCCTCGGCGGTCTAGATACTTCCGGTACAGGACTCCACCTCTTTCCACAAAACGCGCAGTTTTCCTGGCGATACCTTCTTTGACATTGCAGCGCATGTTTTCCAGGCTGCCATCCTTTTTTTGCTCGGCTATCAAAGCCGACCGGCTGACTTTTAGCAACCTATCAAGTCCGTCTGACGTAGGCGCGATGAGCAAATCAGTAGATAGCTCTTCTAACTTTCCCGTGTCGGGCGTTTCCTCTCCAGTATCTGGCGCCTTTAACGTTACAGACTCAAGTTTATTCAGTTCCGGCGTGCTCTGAATATCAGCTTGCTGCGCCTCTGACCCTTTTTCGTTGTTTGATAACGTCGGCCCCGCAACTACCGCCTTTGCAGCGAGCTCCCGAACCTTCGACCTGGTTAAGGCCTGAACACTAGCTTCACCAAACAAAAGCCCCTTCTCGCGCAGGAGGTGATCGGACCTGTTTGAAAATAGGTACGGGTACTGTTGTGGCAGCATAGATGACACTGCCGCCTCCGTCTCAAGCGCTCCGAAAGGTCCTTCAATAAGCACCTTTGCTACTGGCAGACACACGCTATGAGCTTCCACGGCTTGCTTGATCCACGCGCACTCGCCCGTGAACATATGGGGTTCTACGTAAGACGGGTGAACTACATCCATCGTAGCTGCGGAATCGTGAAGCACTCGGCACTCTTTCCCGTTCACGAGGAGGTCTCGCATGTAAGGCTCGAGAAGCTTCATGTTCTCGTCAGTGCTGCCTATTGAAAAAAACACAACTTTTGGTGTTGTTTCCGGACACTGCGCCGAAAAGTGACCCGGCTTCTGGCACGTATAACAAACGCCCGCACGCCTCATCTCGAACCGCTTTCTGCGTTTGGCTGCCGCCGTCTCTTTACGTTTGGTCGGACTGCTTTCACTCGCATCCGCACTACGCGTGTCCCCCTTTAATCTCATGGGTGTGAACTTCGGCCTCTCAAACTTCGAGCCAAATTCACCCTTTTGACCGTCCTTAGCTCCGTGAGCCCGACGCGTCACAAACTCCTCGGCTAGCTCAGCGGCTTTAGCCACCGTACAAACGTCTGGCCTATCCAAGACCCAGTATCGCACGTTCTCCGGTAACCGACTATAAAACTGTTCTAGCCCGAAACACTGCAGAACTTTATCGTGGTCACCGAACGCTTTCTCTTCTTTGAGCCACTCCTGCATGTTCGACATAAGCCTATACGCAAACTCTGTATATGACTCACTTCTGCCTTTCTCATTTTCCCGAAACTTCCGACGGAACGCCTCCGCAGACAGCCGGTACTTTTTTAGCAGACTCGATTTTACTTTGTCGAAATCCTCTGCCTCCTCTCTATCCAAGCGAGCGACTACGTCGGCCGCCTCGCCGGGTAACAAAGTGAGCAAGCGCTGTGGCCACGTTTCCCGAGAGAACCCCTGCTTCTCGCACGTTCGCTCAAAGTTAACCAGGAACAAACCAATGTCCTCTCCAAGCTTAAACGGCCGCATCAGGTCAGTCATTTTGAACAATACTCGTTCTCCTGCACCGTGTGCCTGACTTCCATTACGAGCGCGTTCCATCTCTACCTCGAGACGCTTCATTTCCAAAGCGTGGTCGCGCTCTTCTTTTTCTTTCTGCTCTTTAAGTTCGCGCTCCTGTTTCTCTTTTTGCTCTTTAAGTTCGCGCTCCTGTTTCTCTTTTTGCTCTTTAAGTTCGCGCTCCTGTCTTTTTGACCTCTCCTCAATAGTCTCAAGGCATTCCGACAGCTCGTCATCCTCAGCCTCTAACTCAAGAATAGCCTTTAGCAGTTCTGGTTTTCTGAGTTTGTCCGAGACATCCAGACCCAACTCTCTTGCAAGCTCCAACAATTTCGGTTTGCGCAACGACTTCAAATCCATGGCTGCTCTGAATGCTGCTTTCTCTACTGCTTACTATTGTCTTGCCGCAAACTAACCCGGCAGCAACGACAACCACAATTACCAGCTCTGTTTCTAACACTAACAAAAGCCTGGCAAAGCTCAGAAGAAGACAGTCCCGCACTCACCAAACCTCGCAGGCAGGAATTCCGCGCAGTCGTTCCGCTGCAGGCAAACAGTCGTCACACAGGGCTCGTTGCACTGCTCCCGGATCGTCGTTGAGCTGCTCAGCATACAGTCAACTGCATCTCTTCGCTGCTGGCCTCCGTTGTCGCGATCTCACCGCTGGCAGACAGTTGTTTGAAGTCGGAGGCGATCTCACCGCTGCCAACCAGATGTTTGGATCGCACCGCTGGTACGATCTGTTGGGAACTCGGCGCTGACGCCCGTGGCTGTACCTGGGTCGCAAGCCCCAAGGGTAGCGTTGGCCTGGCGGCCTGGGGTACAACTCGAAGCATCCGAAGGTCCCGGCAAAGCATGAGTCGACTGGTAACAACGAAACAACTTGTTTATTTTAACATCGCAAAGAGTTGGCGGTCAGGTTTGACCGAAGTAGAGAGACGGGAGAGCACTTCACTCAACAGAAGAAATCGGAGCCCTCCTTTTTGGCGTCCGGGGGCAGCTGTTTTTATACTCTCGCAGTTGAGGGCAAGAAGGAACCCCTCAAAAGACGAGCACGTGAATGTACAATGGGCTAATGGTGACGCACACTGTCGTAGCGCTGCCGTAGCACCATGTCGAGCACGATCTCGTAGCACCCTGTCGTAGCGCTGCCGTAGCACCATGTCGAGCACGATCTCGTAGCACCCTGTCGTAGCGCTGCCGGTCGGGCACAATGACTGTAATGAGAGGATGATCCCTGCTTTCGCTTCGCCTGGTTCGGGCACAATGACTGGAATGAGAGGGTGATCCTTTGCGGTCGCATCGCCGCAGTCGCGCCTGGAAACACCTGCCGATGAGCGTTGCGGCGACGATGATCGGGCCAAAATGTCTGCCGCCCCGCCGCAGTCGCGCCGGCAAAACCACGTGTCGCAGGCGAAACGCAACACAATCGAACGCAGTTCTCGATTCCTAACCTGGTGCTCTAACGGCAAAGTTATGGATTTCACGTTCGTCGTAAAAGAACAGAGGTGCCCATACACTACTGAAGACACGGCGAAATAATTGATTATTGTTTTCCTTTTAAGGAGGAACAGTTGTCGGCCAAAAGAGAAACAGCCTTTCATGGAAACGCCAGTTCATCATGAGCGGCTGTCTCTCAAACGAGCATCTATTTGAATAATTAATTGTTTTCTTTCTCTTAACGAGAAACCATTCGTTTTCCGTCTGAAGACAAAGAACTCTTATTGAATAGGTTCGCTCTTCGCGAGCCAGCTGTCTTCCGAAGTAGCATTTATTTCTCTGATTATGGCGCAGACGGCAGACTGCGCCGTTTCACGCGCGTTATCCCCGTGCTTTCCGGTGGAGCAACGTTCAGCACCCGCGCGAGATTTCAATGTTGCCCAGCGAGGTAGACGCGCGCACTCGGAGCTGGATGCTAAGCAATCGCCGTTCTCCTTCTTATATTTAATGCGTCAGCATTAGGTGCGTCAAAGCAGAACATATATATATATATATATATATATATATATATATATATATATATATATATATATATATATATATAATATTATACACGCACACAGTATAGGGGAAATTAGTTGTAGCACTTAATTAAATTAGAGGAATGATAAAACGTCGACAGTCACTTTAGCATACGCTTTGTTACTTCCTATTACTTGTTTTCTGCCACCAAAAGTCGTGGGTTCGAGTGCCTTATTTAAGTGGGCCATAATTATCTTCGCCTTTATTATCATCGAAGGTCGGCGATTCTACCCTCCTTCGCCCCCCTCCCCCCTTTGGTCGTGGGTTAGACCATCAATGGTTTCCCCATCAATTATGGTGCCATCGAATTTTGGTCCCAACAGAGGTCGTGAGTTCGCGTGCCTTATTTAACTGGGCCTGAATTATCTTCGCCTTATCATCGAAGGTCGGGGATTCTACCTCCCCCCCCTCCCCTATTGGTCATGGGTTAGGCCATGAATGGTGGCCCCATCAATTTTGGTGCCATTGAATTTTGGTCCCACCAAAAGTCGAGGGTTCGACTTCCACAAAGCGCCGTGGCTTCCAGTCCCACCAAAGGTCGTGGGCTCGAGTGTCTTAATTAATTATGTCTTAATTAACTTTGTTTTAATAACGCAAATGGTCGTGGGTTCGACTCCCACCAAAGTTCGTGGGTTCGTAATAACTCTACGTTAATTAACCGTGCCTCAGTTAACTTCGTCCTAGTTATCACAAAATGTCGGTTTGACTGCCACCAATTACCGTAGGTTCGACCATAAATGATGGCACCATCAATTTTGGTGCCGTTGAATTTTGGCCCCACAAAAGGTCGAATGTTCGACTCCCACCAAAAGGCCGTGGGTTCGAGGGCTTTAATCAACTTTGCCTTAATTAACACCAAAGGTCGTGGGCTCGACTCCCACCAATGGTCGTGGGGGGCACCATCAATTTTGGTGCCGTAACGCCGGACGGTCAATTTTTTCGATAACGCAGGACAGCGAATTTTTTCGACCAATGAGGCATTTAAGGTGTTCGCCCTAATAAATGTAAAGTGGATGAAGAAGCAACTGGCCGCAGGTGTGATGTGAACCCACATCTTCACATTACGCGTGCGATGCGCGTAGTTGGGCTACCGGGGCGCCGTTATGCGATCCTCTTTCTGGAGTATTTATGTTTACCTACTAGAACTAACCATGGGAATGTTAGCCAGCATCACCACTCCCAAGTCTTGGCGGCGGATGTGGGACATCCTGTCTGCCAGAGACTTCATGTGTATTTGAATGTTTGGGTGAAGGCAACTCGTCAATAAACTCATACATGCCACCTGACGCTATCAATGCTGTCAGATTCGAGATCCTCGCTATGTAATGAAGGAGAAGAAAGGAAACCGAGGGGCCCGATTCTTATTAGTCATATTAGAAGAAGCCAACAAACAAAGACACCAAAGACAGCACAGGGAAAGTTACTTGTGCATATCAACTGAATTAAAGAAATGATCATTTCCATTAATTTAAGGTGGATGAAAAAACAACTGGCTGCAGTTGGGACACGAACCTACGTCTTCGAATATAGCGTGCGATGCTCTTTTGTATCCGGAAGATACGAAATATACGAGACATGAAAGATACGAAAGATTTCGTATTCACACTTTCGAACTGGGCAGCCCATGTAATGAGTAGGGTTGTAGTTACAGAATGGGTGCCAAGGGAAGGGACGCGCAGTCGAGGACGGCAGAAAACTAGGTGGGGTGATCAAAGTAGGAAATTTACAGGCGCAAGTTGGTGTCAGTTTGCACATGACATAGGCAATTACAAATCGCGGGGAGAGGCCTTCGTCCTAGCAGAGGACACAAAGGATAGGCTGCTGCTGCTGCTGCTGATGATGATGACGACGAGCGCTATTTTTCCAAGGCCATCATCGTTTTAGACGACCCGGACAACATCGACGACGCACTGATATATATATATACACTTGCCGCCTGAAGGCGTCACAGCGATAAAACAGCACCCTCTATGTATTGCGCACATACCACCCCCAGCTTTCGCGTGTTCGAACAAGTGGTGTACCATTCTACACACCTATTACAACTACACAGAAAGGAACGCGAAAAGGCTTTCCCAGCGGGCGCCATCTGGCGTGCGCTTGGCGGCTTCGACAGCCACCGAACGCAATTAATGTTCGACGAATCGTAAATTCGTCTCTCTCGTCTATTATGTGCGCTACGCGACGTCCCCGTGTAATGTCGTTCCGCACGGCGCCCCCGTTGTTTCCACCAGCTCACTCGTTCTTTGCTCTGCATGCATTCTGCCGCACAGTCTGCCCGCATACTGCATGACGCAGAAGACTTCGGTTGAACCGGTCCGTTGAGGCGCACCTGCGGCCTCTACTGGTCCTTCTTCCAGTCGCACCCTCCTTGTTCCAGTCCAAGGACACGCGAACGTTTCGCGCGTAGTACCTACATGTCGACGGCGAACCGTGAGCTGTGCCACGGACCCCTTAAAAACACGCAGTGTTTCTGTTTGACATTGGCGAAGAGAAGGTAGAACGTGCACTGTAGGTTGAGCGCTGGTGGTCGTCGTCGACATTCGATGCCAATAAAAAGACTTCTCGAAGCACCGTTTCGTCATCTTGGACCTTCGTTAACTTCCCCAGTTATCCGTTCACTCGGGGCCTTAACGGTGGACTTCAGCTGCAGAACATTCGCCTTGCAATGTGCGATTCTACTTGCAACAGAAAAAGATTGCAGTGTCATATATAGTGTAACCGTAATTTCTTTTATTTGAAATTTTCGTGCAAATTCCATGTTTAAGCTAATTCATCTTCAAAGTAATAGTGAGCTTCATTTCTCTCGTCTCGTTTTTCCCCCTCGCCTAGTTTTTTTTCACCCGTCCTGGTGGCGTACTGACTTAGGCTTTGTGCTGCTAAGCCTGAGGGCGCGAAATCGAATCCCGGCTGCGGCGGCCATATCTTGATGGGGGGAGAAATGCAAAAACGCCAATGTACTCTGCATTGGGTGCACGTTAAACAAACCCGGGTGGTCAAAATTATTCCGGAGTCTCCCACTACGGCGTTCCTCATAATCATATCTTGGTTTTGGAACGTAAAAGCTCAGGATAGAGAGAACAACATTTTTATTTTCAGAAGTGATAATCCGAGTCAGAACCCGGTTCGCCCTAGATGGGAGGATTCCTTATTTCAAGAACCCTCTGGCTTGGGCTGCCTCCTTGGCCCGGGCGATGAGACTGCGTTTGTCGTCCAGGTCATCAGAGGAAAGCTTGGCCTCCCACGTTTCAGTTGTATGGAAATGCGGAAAGAAAAAAAAAAATGTTGCAATTTCGCCCGCAAGGTGAAGCATCGATTGCGAGAGCAAATTATTATATAGCTTACTATATAAGAAGTAAGGAGTAAGTTTTAAGTAAGTAAGGTAAGTAAGTAAGTTTTACCGGTCGTATAAACTTGTAAACATTCGCAAACTAAGTTAACAAGCATGATGTCGCGCGCGCACAGGCAAACGTGAACACATCACACTCGATGATTGCGGACTTGCTGTCAAAACGCTGCAGGGTGCCAGGACGAGCGGCAGCAGCTGCGAGCGAATTGCCCTTCGTGGTGCCTCTCGCTTCGACGCGAAATAAGCGGCGAGAACACGACGCACACCAAGTCATGTCAGCCCTCGGCGCGCCTAAGCTCTGTACCCACCGCATATCGCTTTTAAGATATATGGTCCGTGCGGGCGCGCTCGGCCGCACCATACGCAGCCACCGCCTCAGTAGAATGCCTCCCTCCCCCCTTCCTCAATCCCCTGAAGCCTTGCGTGCGATGGAAGACGACGCGCTTCCACCCGGCTTTCCTCCCTTGCGTGCTCGTGATCGAGACACCGTCCGTCTCGGCTCATCCTTGGAGGCTTTCACTCGCACCCACAGCATCGCGATCGGCCGCGATGTTATCGCACTTGGACTTGATACAGAACATCACGGCGACGGTGGCGCAAATGCGCCTGGAGTGTACATATAATTGCTATCGCAATAAAAAAAAAATCTTCATCAGTCAAAGACCTCGTTTACGCAGCCAACGTCGCCTTTAAATGCTCAGATGGGATGAGTGTCGAAGTAATGCACCCAACTCAATCGTTTTGTTAAGCCATTGGTGCCTCTGTAACTTATAAGCCCCGATAATTCCGGTTTGATCTGTGGGCAGTGATTCTATAGTAGTTTGCCCGTATTCGATAGAATATTGGCGCTGTGCGCTACCATAGTGTACTCCTTGATCGATTTCGTAACAGTACCTACGTATGCAGAACTACCTCAAGCAATTAAGGACGCCTTCCGGGAAGGAATAACTCAAATACGCGGGATATACGAGCGTTCTATATTTAAGCTTTTGACTAGTTTCAGCTGTTCGATTTGTCTTTGTTTGCCTGATTATTGACTTGTGTGTATTGTGTAAGTGCTACGAGCCTGTTCTTGTGCTACTGCAGCATTGGCACGGCGTAGACGAGCTCGTTCCCGGTTCTGCTCGGGGCGTTGCTGCTCGAAAGCTGCCTGCTCCTCAGGAGTACGTATGACGCGTGGCCTACCCATTTCGAATTCGGAGAGAAACTGCTGCGCGTTCGCTCGGCTGCGACAGAGAGCAACGGCCATCCATGCGCATGGGATTGCGCCGGAGGAATTTTTGACGCACAGGTGACAGACGGACGGACGAACGAATTGGCTAGCCATATGCAGCTTTGGTGTAAAAAAATGCGATTCTAGCCTAATGGTTAGAGCATCGGGATGCTGTGCTGAGGCAGCGATGTTCGACCCTACCATCGAGCACCTAATTATTTTTTTTTAGTATGAGGTATTCGCCAAGGCAGTAGCTAGAGTCAGTAAAATCAGGGAGGGTATATGCAAAGAAAGCCTCGCTTTAAGAGGCCGTACATGCATCAATGCCCAAGACCGGACCGTGGTGCCCGCTCTTGCGTATTTTATGTCTGTTTTGTTTGCGCTACAATGACCGCACCACGTATCAACCAACTAGCCTAAAAAGAAGTTCTGTATGTATATAATTTTGACATTGAAAAGTATAACGCGCTCACATTTGACGGTATAACGCTTGCTATTACGTCAAACACTGGTAGCAGGAGCGCCTTTTCAGAGGTTTTCGCTATTTTTCGCCTGGTCTAAAGGTGAACATCGATCGGAGTATGGCAACCATTTGAGCATTTTCACGTTTAAAGGCGACACCCCTGCTTTTACCTTACGCATGCAGCGGCAACAGTCGCGTTTTTTTTTTTTTTTCAAGTTCCGGTGAAGTGTTCCTTTTGCGATAACGTCGCTCGTAGTGAAATGCACGGGAGCAATTTGTATATAGGTGACTGCGGGCGCCCCACTTCGTGGTATGCATGCCCAACGCAGTTGCAGCATACTCTTACGAAGATAACCCTTGTGAAGGTTATGATGATAAGAGTGTATACACCTCTGGCGGAAGCCATGCACGCTCGTGCCTCGAGATACGCGATCACAGGGGGCATTGAGAAGCAGCCGAGAACTTATTCCTCCACATTTTTTTTTTTAGGCCTTGTGCGTTATGGCGCTATGGTGACAGCGCAGCGAACTTCAGCGTTAGCGCAGCCGCAAGCACGTACTTTTCTTTAGGGCCGCAACAGCGCGGTTTCTTGGTGTACCTGCGCAGTAGCGAACGTGCGAAGCCGCAGATGCCGTTCCTTTTTTCCTTATGTTTGTCAAAGCTCGTAAAGATACAGGCGTGCCACTGTGTTTCATGCAAGCAGGCCCGTTTCGAGAGTTCCCGCTATACACGTATGTATAACGGGGCCGCCGGCGTAGACGCATTATCGGGCGCCGTGACGACGCTCCGCGCTAGACGTCTTATGTTTCCTTTTCTTAATTTTTTTTTCGCTTAGTTTTACAACGAGTCCGTTCTTTTCGCTCCAGAGCGGCGCATAAAAGTGTTTTGCTCCAACGAGAACCGCTGTCGCGAAAAGTATAGTGAACGTATACAATGTATAGCTATACGTTCTTTGGCGACACCGACGTGTATGCATGCGCGATCAGTTTCGTTTCTTCGGCACTTTATTCTTCGTCTGATTTCTCGAGATCCGAGCAGAAATAACGCTTTCAAGGCTTCTACGAAACGCATAAAACGCTCGTTATACTCGGTGTCTGAGGGTCGAGGTCGCTGTTACGTTATATACATCATAGAAGCTTTCCGGGAGAAATGCATATGCGGTACACTATATAGTATACGTTCGCCGGTGGATCTCAAGCGACGCGCTGCCTACGTGTACATTTTATAGTAAACGCGACGTCAGTGCTTTGACACTCCCCCCCCCCTCCCCTTTTTTTTATCTCCTCGCGCAGTTAGCGCTGTCAGTCGGGAAGAGGCTTGTAGGGCCCTATTGTCGCCAGTCCAAATGTGTTTGTCGGCACGATTCAAGCTTTTGACCGAGCCGCTCGATCGAACTCTTTTCGAGACGATTGACGAGCTTCGTAGTAAAATCTGAGGTGGTTTGTCTTTGCCGCTCAGCGTGCCTAGCCTGGAGAGCGGCGCGCCTTTAAAGAGGAGTGCCGAAAGGAACATCAAAAGAATACTGAAACGAAAAATAAGAGGCCGGTACATATAGTGGCATCAAAACCCTAGCGTTCATTTTAACACAGAATAGTTTTCTGTTTGCATATTAATTTTCAGCGAAAGGGCTGCAATAACTTTAGGTAACGCAAGTAGGGACACATACAACAGAAGAATAGCATGCAGCGCAAGCTCAACTTTCAAGTGCAGTTTATTGCGAGGCAGACAACCGTTTTACAGGCACCAACGTTCACAACGTGAACGAAAAAAAAAACACACAAAAAAAGAAAAGAATGAGAACATAGGACCGTGATACATAGGAACCTGATTATTGTGCTTGTCAGGTAGAAGTAATATCTAATGCCTTCTAAGAAAAGGCCTGGTATGTACTCCGGTGCATGTAGAAAAAAAATTAAATTATGGGTCTTTACGTGCCAAAACTACTTTCTGATTATGAGGCACGCCGTAGTAGAGGACTCCGGAAATTTCGACCACCTGGGGTTCTTTAACGTGCACCTAAATCTAAGCACACGGGTGTTTTCGCATTTGGCCTCCATCGAAATGCGGCCGCCGGGGCCGGGATTCGATCCCGCGACCTCGTGCTCAGCAGCCCAACACCATAG